>NC_092769.1:28638282-28874809 GCF_047496795.1 Chiloscyllium punctatum | reverse complement strand
GAGGGGGACAGAGAGTGGGGGACAGAGAGAGGGGCGACAGAGAGAGGGGCGACAGAGAGAGGGGGATAGAGAGAGGGGGATAAAGAGAGGGGAACAGAAAAAGTCGGAGGTAGAGGGGGTCAGAGAGAGGGGGAGATAGAGGGCGACAGAGAGAGGAGGACAGAAAGGGGGACAGAGTGTGGGGGACAGAGACTGGAGGACAGAGAGAGGGGTATAGAGTGGGGGTGAGAGAGGGGGTCAGAGAGAGGCGGGTGGGAGAGAGAGTGGACAGAGAGAGAGGGGAACAGAGAGAGGAGAACAAGGGGGGGATAGATGGAGGTGGGAGAGAGAGGGGGACAGAGAGAGGGCGACAGACAGGGGGTCAGAGACCGGGGAGAGAGAGAGGCGGGTGGTAGAGAGAGGGGGTCATAGAGAGGGTGACAGAGAGAGTGGGTCAGATAGAAGGGGACAGAGAGAGCGGGACAGAGAGAGGGGGGACAGAGAGAGGGGGACAGAGAGAGGGGGACAGAGAGAGAGGGGATCAGAGGGCATGGGACAGAGAGATAGGCGGGTGGGAGAGAGAGGGGATCAGAGAGAGGTGGGTGGGTGGGAGAGCGGGACAGAGAGAGGGGGACAGATAGAGGGCGACAGAGAGAGTGGGTCAGAGAGAGGGGGACAGAGAGAGAGGGGGGACAGAGAGAGAGAGGGACAGAGAGGGGGGAAGATAGAGGGCGACAGAGAGGGGGACAGAGAGCGGGGGTAAAGAGGGAGGGGGAAAGAGAGAGAGGGGGACAAAGAGGGGGGATAGAGGGAGATGGGTGGGAGAGAGGGGGGGACAGAGAGTGGGTGAGATAGATGGGTTCAGAGAGAGGGGGATAGAGAGAGGGGGTCAGAGAGAGGTGGGTGGGCGGGAGAGCGGGACAGAGAGAGGGCGACAGAGAGAGTGGGTCAGAGAGAGGGTGACAGAGAGAGAGGGGGGACAGAGAGAGAGGGAAAAGAGAAATGGCGGACAGAGAAATGGGGGACAGAGTGGGGAGGACAGAGAGGGGGGGACAGAGAAAGGGGGGACAGAGAGAGAGGGGGACAGAGATAGAGGGGAACAGAGAGAGAGGCGACAGAGACAGGGGGACAGAGACAAGGGAACAGAGAGAGGGGGCAGAGAGGGACAGAGAGAGGGGGTCAGAGACAGAGTGTGGGGGACAGAGAGAGAGGACAGAGAGAGGGACAGAGAGAGAGGGGGTCAGATAAAGGGCGACAGAGAGAGGGGGGGACAGAGAGAGGGGGGGACAGAAAGTGGGCGGACAGAGAGTGGGGGAGGTAGAGGGGTTCAGAGACAGGGGAACAGAAAGAGAGGGGGACAGTGAGAGGAGGAGGGGGTTCAGAGAGGGTTGGGACAAAGAGGATGGACAGATAGAGGCGGGATAGAGAGGGGGGACAGAGAGAGGGGGAACAGCTAGAGGGAGGGACAGAGAGAGAGAGGGGGGACAGAGAAAGGGGGGAGAGAGGGAGTGGAGAGAGGGAGGGGGGGACAAAAAGACGATGACAGAGATGGGGGAGAGAGAGGGGGACAGAGAGAGGAGGGACACAGAGAGGGGGGACGGGGGGGGCAGAGAGACAGTGGCAGAGAGGGGGCGGAGCGAGGGCGACATAGAGAGGGGTCAGAGAGAGGGGGGCAGAGAGAGGGGACAGGGAGTGGGGGACAGAGAGAGGGGGGGACAGAGAGAGGGGTCAGAGAGCGGGGGACAGAGAGAGAGCATCAGAGAGAGGCGGGTGGGAGAGAGCGCGGGACAGAGAGAGAGGGGACAGAGAGAGAGGGGGTCAAAGAGGGGGGATAGTGGGAGATGGGTGGGAGAGAGGGGGGTGAAAGAGTGGGTCAGACAGTGGGGGTCAGAGAGAGGGCGACAGAGAGGGGGACAGAGAGTGGGGGAGAGAGAGAGGGGGAGAGAGGGAGGCGGGTGGGAGAGAGAGCGGGGCAGAGAGAGGGGACAGAGGGGGGCAGAGAGCGGGGGTGAGAGAGAAGCGGGTGAGAAAGAGGGGGTCAGAGAGAGAGGGGGACAGAGTGAGAGGCGTACAGAGAGAGGGGTACAGAGAGAGAGGGGGACCAGAGAGAGGGGGGACAGAGAGAGGGGGGACAGAGGGAGGGAGGACAGAGGGAGACGGACAGAGGGAGGGGGTCAGAGAGAGAGCGGGAGGTGAGAGAGAGAGGGGGTCAGAGAGAGGGGGACAGAGAGAGATGGCACAGGGACGGGGGGGACAGAGTGAGAGGACAGAGAGTGGGGGAGGTAGAGGTGGTCAGAGAGAGGGGGACAAAGAGAGGGGGACAGAGAGTAAGGGACAGAGTGAGGGGGATAGAGAGAGAGGGGGACAGAGAGAGAGGGGGAAAAGAGAGGGCGACAGAGAGAGGGCGACACAGAGAGGGCGACAGAGAGAGGGGGGGAACAGAGAGAGGGGGACAGAAAGAGGGGGAGGTAGAGGGGTTCAGAGAGAGGGGGACAGAGAGAGGGGGAGATAGAGGGGGTCAGAGAGAGGGGACAGAGGGAGGGGCACAGAGAGTGCGGGAGGTAGAGGGGGTCAGAGAGAGGGGTACAGAGAGAGGGGCACAGAGAGTGGGGGAGATAGTGGGGGACAGAGAAAGAGGGGACAGAGAGAGGGGGGCAGAGAGAGTGGGACAGAGTGAGGGGGCAGAGAGAGAGGGGAAAGAGAGAGAGGGGAAAAAGAGAGAGGGGGAGATAGAGGGGGTCAGAGAGAGGGGGGGCCGGAGAGAGGGGGGACAAAGAGGGGGTGGGACAGAGGGGGGGAAAGAGAGGGGGGGAACAGAGAGAGAGCGGGGCAGAGATAGAGGGGAAAAGAGAGATGGGGCAGACAGAGGGAGACAGAGTGAGGGGGGCAGAGAGAGAGGGGGCAGAGAGAGAGTGAAAAGAGAGTGGGGGTCAGAGAGAGTGGGGCAGAGAGAGGGCGACAGAGAGAGGGGGACAGAGAGAAAAGGGGGCAGAAAGAGAGGGGGACAGAGAGAGAGGGAGACAGAGAGAGAGGCGGTCATAGAGGGGGGTACAGAGAGAGAGGCGGGTGGAAGGGAGAGGGGGGCAGAGAGAGGGCGACAGAGAGAGGAGCACAGTGTGTGGGGAGATAGCGGGGCTCAGAGAGAGGAGGACATAGAGGGGGACAGAGAGAGGGGGACAGAGAGGGGGACAGAGAGTGGGGGACAGAGAGTGGGGGACAGAGAGAGGGGACAGAGAGAGGGGTAAAGAGTGGGAGAGAGAGGGGGTCAGAGAGAGGGGGACAGAGAGTGGGGGGATGGAGAGAGTGGGGGACAGAGAGAGAGAGGGTGTCAAAGAGAGAGGGGCAGAGAGAGACGGAGCAGAGAGAGGGGGCAGAGAGCGGGGGAGAGATAGAGGGAAAGAGAGAGAGGGCGACAGAGAGAGGGGGACAGAGAGAGGGGGGGACAGAGAGAGGGCGACAGCGAGAGGGGGCAGAGAGAGGGGGGGACAGAGAGAGGAGGACAGAGAGAGGGGGACAGAGAGAGGGGGCAGAGAGAGCGCGGGACAGAGAGAGGGGGACAGAGAGAGGGGGCAGAGAGAGAGCCGGACTGAGAGCGAGGCGGGGACAGAGAGAGGGGGACAGAGAGAGGGGAAGACAGAGATGGTCAAAGGGAGGGGGACAGAGAGAGGGGCACAGAGAGTCGGGGAGATAGAGGGGACAGAGAGATGGGGTGGACAGAGAGTTGGGGGGACTGATAGTGGGGGGGCATGGGGGTAGAGAGAGGGGCAGAGAGGGGGGGACTGAGAGGGGGGACAGAGAGAGGGCGACAGAGAGAGTGTCACAGAGAGTGGGGGAGATAGAGGGGGTCAGAGAGAGGGGGACAGAGGGAGGGTGATATAGAGGGGGACTACGAGAGAAGGAGTCAGAGACAGAGGGGGACTGTGAGGGGGGGGCAGAGAAATGGCGACAGAGAGACGGTGACAGAGAGAGTGGGGGACAGAGAGAGAGGGGCAGAGAGAGGGCAACAGAGAGAGGGGGACAGAGAGAAAAGGGGGCAGAAAGAGAGGGGGACAGAGAGAGAGGGGCAGAGAGAGATGGGGCAGACAGAAGGGGACAGAGTGAGGGGGCAGAGAGAGAGGGTCAGAGAGGGGGACAGAGAGACGGAGATATAGAGGGGGACAGAGAGAGGGGACAGAGAGTGAGGGACAGAGAGAGGAGTACAGAGTGGGGGAGAGAGAGGGAATCAGAGAGATGGGGGCAGAGAGAGGGCGACAGAGAGAGGGGGACAGACAGTGGGGGGGACGGAGAGTTGGGGGGACGGAGAGAAGTGGGGACAGAGAGAGAGGGGAACAGAGAGAGAGAGGGACAGAGAGAGATGTGGACAGAGAGAGAAGGACAGAGAGAGGAGGTCAGAGAGAGAGGAGGACAGAGAGAGAGGAGGACAGAGAGAGGCAGGTAGAAGGGAGAGAGGGGCAGAGAGAGGGCGACAGAGAGAGGCACCGAGAGTGGGGGAGATAGATGGGGTCAGAGAGAGGGGGAGACAGACAGTGCGGAGATGGAGAGAGTGTGGGACAGAGAGAGAGAGAGAGAGAGGGGGTCAGAGAGGGGGTCAGGGAGAGACGGAGCAGAGAGAGGGCGAAAGAGAGGGGCGCAGAGAGCGGGGTAGAGATAGAGGGGACAGAGAGAGGAGGACAGATAGAGGGGGACAGAGAGAGGGGGACAGAGAGAGGAGGCAGAGAGCGAGGGGGACAGAGAGAGGGGGACAGAGTGAGGGGGACAGAGAGAGGGGGGCACAGAGAGGGGGCCACAGAGAGGGGGACAGAGAGGGGGACAGAGAGAGAGGGGGGGACAGAGAGAGAGCGGGGCAGAGAGAGAGGGGGGCAGAGAGAGGGGGGGACAGAGAGAGAGGGGGACAGAGGGGGGACAGAGAGAGAGGGGGGACAGACAGAGGGGGGACAGAGAGAGGTGGGACAGAGAGAGGGGGGGACAGAGAGAAGGGGACAGAGAGAGAGGGGGACAGAGAGAGAGGGGGTCAGAGCGAGGGGGGAAGAGAGAGGCAGGTGGAAGGGAGAGGAGGGCAGAGAGAGGGCGACAGAGAGACGACCACAGAGAGTGGGGGAGCAAGAGAGGGTCAGAGAGAGCGGGTCAGAGAGAGGGGGACAGAGAGAGGGAGGGACAGAAAGAGGGGTGTACCGAAAGAGGGGGGACAGAGAGAGGGGGGACAGAGAGGGTGGGACAGAAGGTGGGGGACAGAGAGAGGGACAGAGAGGGAGAGGCGGGTGGGAGAGAGAGGGGGTCAGAGAGAGGCTGGTGGGAGAGAGAGGGGGACAGAGAGAGGGGGACAGAGAAAGGGGAGATAGAGGTTGACAAAGGGAGGGGGACAGAGAGAGAGGCACAGAGAGAGGGGTAGATAGAGGGGTTCAGAGCGAAGAGTACAGAGATAGTGGTACAGCGAGTGGGGGAGATAGAGGTGGACAGAGAGTAGGACAAAAAGAGGGGGTGATAGAGGGGGTCAGAGAGAGGGGGAGATAGAGGGGGACAGAGAGAGAGGGGGAGACAGAGGGGGGGACAGAGAGAGAGGGGGTACAGAGAGAGGGTGACAGAGAGAGGGCGACAGAGAGAGGGGCACAGAATGTGGAGGAGATCGAGGGGGTCAGAGAGAGGGGGACAGAGAGAGGGTGATATAGAGGGGGACAGCAAGAGAGGGGGTCAGAGACAGAGGGGGACAGTGAGAGAGGGGGGCTGAGAAATGGCGACAGAGAGAGGGTGACAGAGAGAGAGGGGACAGAGAGAGAGGGGACAGAGAGACAGAGGGGGCAGAGAGAGAGGGGGACAGAGAGAGAGGGGATAGAGAGAGGGGGGACAGAGAGAGGTGGGAGATAGCGGGGCTCAGAGACAGGGTGACAGAGAGAGAGGGCAATATAGAGTGGGGGACAGAGAGATGGGTACAGAGTGGAGGAGAGAGAGGGGGTCAGAGAGAGGGGGTCAGAGAGGGGGACAGAGAGTGGGGGGGATGGAGAGAGTGGGGGAGAGAGAGAGAGAGGGGGGGTTAGAGAGAGGGGCAGAGAGTGACGGAGCAGAGACAGGGCGACAGAGGGGGTGGCAGAGAGCAGGGGAGAGAAAGAGGGGACAGAGAGAGGGGGACAGAGAGGGGGGACAGAGAGAGGGGGGACAGGGAGAGGGGGGACAGAGAGAGGGGGACAGAGAGAGGGGGACAGAGAGAGGAGACAGAGAGAGGGTGGACAGAGAGAGCGGGGACAGAGAGATGGGGACAGAGAGAGGGGGCAGAGAGAGATGCGGTGGGTGAGAGAAGGGGTATGAGAGTGCCGAACTGAGAGAGAGGGGGACGGGGGGGGGGACAAAGAGTGGGGATAGCGAGGCGGGTGGAAGAGAGAGGGGGACAGAGAGAGGGGGACAGAGAGAGGGGGACAGAGAGGGGGGCACGGAGAGGGGTGCACGGAGAGGGGGGCACAGAGAGGGGGGCACGGAGAGGGGGACAGAGAGTGGGACAGAGAGGGGGGTACTGAGAGTCGGGGAGATAAAGGGGGACAAAAAGAGGGGGAAAAAGAGGGGGAGGTAGAGATGGTCAGAGGGAGGGGGACAGATAGTGGGGTACTGAGAGTGGGGGAGATAGAGGGGGACAAAAAGAGGGCGAGGTAGAGGGGGTCAGAGGGAGGGGTAGAGAGAGGGGGTACTGAGAGTGGGGAAGATAGAGGAGGACAAAAAGAGGGGGAGGTAGAGGGGGTTAGAGGGAGGGGGAGATTGAGGGGGCAGAGAGGGGGGACGGGGGGGACAGAGGGGGGACACAGAGGGGGGAGAGAGAAAGGGGGGGACAGAGAGAGGCGGGTGGAAGGGGAGGGGGCAGAGAGAGGGCGATAGAGAGAGGGGCACAGAGAGTGGGGGAGATAGAGGGGGTCAGAGAGAGGGGGACAGAGAGTGGGGGACAAAGAGTGGGGAGATGGAGAGAGTGAGGGACAGAGAGAGAGAGGGGGTCAGACTGGGGGCAGAGAGAGACGGTGCAGAGAGAGGGCGACTGAGAGGGGTGCAGAGAGCGGGGTAGAGGTGGAGGGGACAGAGAGAGGGGGACAGAGAGAGTGGACAGAGAGAGGTGGGACAGAGACAGGGTGGACAGAGAGAGGGGGAGACAGAGAGAGGGGGACAGAGAGAGCCGGACTGAGAGAGAGGGGAACAGAGAGAGAGGAGGACAAAGAGGGGGGTAGTGAGGCGGGTGGGAGAGAGAGGGGCACAGAGAGAGGGGGACAGAGAGAGGGGGACAGAGAGCGAGGGGGACAGAGAGAGAGGGGGACAGAGAGAGGGGGACAGAGAGAGAGGGGGACAGAGAGAGAGGGGGTCAGAGAGAGGACTTCAGAACAGGGGCACAGAGAGTGGGGGAGATAGAGGGGGACAGAGAGTCGGGGGCAGAGAGAGGGGTACAGAGAGAGGGGGGACAGAGAGAGGGGGACAGAGAGAGGGGGACAGAGAGAGAGGGACAGAGAGAGAGGGGGACAGAGAGAGGACTACAGAGCAGGGGCACAGAGAGTGGGGGAGATAGAGGGGGACAGAGAGTCGGGGGCAGAGAGAGGGGTACAGAGTGGGGAAGAGAGAAGGGGTCAGAGAGAGGGGGACAGAGAATGGGGGATGCAGAGAGTGGGGGACAGAGGGGGACGGGGGGACGGTAGGGAGAGGACAGAGAGATGAGGCACAGAGAGTGGGCAGAGAGAGAGAGTGGGGGGGAGAGAAAGTTCGGGGAGAGAAAGAGGGGAAGGAGAGAGAGGGGAGAGAGTGCAGAGAGAGAGGGGAGAGAGAGTGAGAGAGAGAGAGAGAGAGCAAGAGAGAGAGAGAGTGGGAGAGAGAGGAGGCGAGAGGAGGGAAGAGAGAGGTGCGAAGAGAGAGGAGGGGAGAGAGGATAAGGGAGAGATAGAGAAGGAGAGCAATGAGCAGAAAGAGTAGGGGAGAGAGGAGGGGGAGAGAGGAGGAAAGAGAGGAGGGGAGAGAGGAGGGTCAGAGAGGAAGGAAGAGAGAGGAGGGAGGAGAGAGAGGAGGGGGAGTGGAGGGCGTGAAACAGGTGAGAGGGGGAGGGGGTAGAGAGAAGAGGGGAGAGAGCGTGGGAGAGAGCGGGTGGGAGAGAGAGTGGAGGCTGGGTGGGTGGAGGGGGAGGGAGAGTAAGAGGGGAGGGAGATTGAGAGGGGAGGGAGAGTGAGAGGGAGGGGAGGGCAAGAGAGGGGAAGGAGAGTGAGGGGGACGGAGAGAGATGGGAGGGCCAGTGAGGGGAGGGAGAGAGAGAGGGGGCAGGGAGAGAGAGGGGAGAGCCAGTGAGGGGTGGGCGAGTGAGAGGGGAGGGCGAAAGAGGGGAGGGCGAGAGAGGGGAGGGAGAGAGAGTGGGGAGGGCGAGAGAGAGGGGAGGGTGAGAGAGAGGGGAGGGCGAGAGAGGGGGGAGCGAGAGAGTGGAGAGAGCGGGAGGGGGGAGAGAGATGGGTGAGACAGAGGGGGTGAGGGAGTGGGGGTGAGAGAGAGGGGGTGTGTGAGAGAGAGTGGGTGTGAGAGAGTGAGATGGGATGGAGAGAGAGGGGGTGTGAGAGACAGAGGGAGATGGAGAGGGAGGGGGGGTTAGAGAGCAAGGGGTTGAGAGAGAGGGGGTGAGAGACTGAGGGAATGAGAGAGTGTGGGGGGTTGAGAGAGGGGGTGGGAGAGAGAGAGGGAGTGAGAGAGAGGGGGGTGAGAGAAGGGGGGTTTAGAGAGCAAGGGGTTGAGAGAGAGGGGGTGAGAAACTGAGGGAATGAGAGAGTGTGGGGGGTTGAGAGAGGGGGTGGGAGAGAGAGAGGGAGTGAGAAGGAGAGAAAGGGGATGAGAACGAGGCAGAGAGATGGTGTGAGAGAGGGAGGGGGTGAGAGTGCGAGGATGTGTAAGAGTGTGTGTGAGAGAGAGGGGTTGTGAAAGAGATTGGGGTGGGAGAGAGGGGTGAGGAAGAGAGAGGGGAGAGAGAGGGGGGTTGAGAGAGAGGGGTGACAGAGAGTTGGATGTGAGAGAGAGCGAGGGATTGAGAGAGAGGGGGGTGAGAGACGGAGGGGCGTGAGAGAGTGAGGGGATGGGAGATTGAGGGGTGTCGAGAGAAGGGGTGGTGAGAGGGGCTGAGAGAGAGAGGGAGTGAGAGTGAGGGGTGAGAGAGTGACAGACAGAGAGAACGATAGAGCAAGAGTGAGAGCAAAGAGGTGAGAGAGATAGGGTGGACTGAGAGAGAGGGAGAGAGAGAGTGAGAGTGACAGACAGAGAGAGCATGAGTGACAGAGAGAGAGCACGAGTGAGAGAGAGCGAACGAGAGAGACCGTGAGATAAGAGAGAGCGGGAGGCAAGAGAGTGGGATAGAGGCCGGGAGAGAGAGAGACCGTGGGAAGCGGGTGAGAGAGTGAGGGAGAGACCGCAAGAGGAAGAGAGCGAGCAGACGAGTGAGACAGAGAGAGAGAATGTGAGAGAGAGGGGGGGTGAGAGAGGGGTGCGAGAGTGAGGGGTGAGAGAGAGGAGGTGAGATAGAGGGGGAGAGAGAGAGAGAGCTGGGTGAGAGGGCGGTGAGAGGGAGAGGTGGGAGTGAGTGACAGAGAGGAGGTGGGAGAGAGAGAGTAGGTGAGAGAGAGGGAGCGAGAAGGAGAGAGAGGGGATGAGAAAGAGGCAGAGAGATGGTGGGAGAGAGGGAGGGGATGAGAGAGCGAGGGTGTGTAAGAGTGTGTGTGTGAGAGAGAGAGGGGATGTGAAAGAGATTGGGGTGGGGGAGAGAGGGGTGATGGAGAGAGAGGGGAGAGAGAGGGGGGTGTGAGAGGGAGATAGATGTGAGAGAGAGAGAGGGGGGCTTGAGAGAGAGAGAGGTGAGAGACTGAGGGGGTGAGAGAGTGAGGGGATGAGAGATTGAAGGGTGTTGAGAGAGGGAGTGTTGAGAGGGGTACGGTGAAAGAGAGAGGGAGTGAGAGAGAGGGTTGAGAGAGAGTGGGGTGAGAGAGAGGGTGTGAGAGAGAAGGTGAGAGAGAGGGGTGAGAGAGAGGGGTGAGAGAGAGGGGGTTGAGAGAGAAAGAGAGGGGTGAGAGAGAGAGGGGAAGAGAGAGAAAGAGAGGTATGAGAGAGAGAGGGGAAGAGGGAGAAATAGAGGGGTGAGAGAGAGGGGTCAGTGAGGGGGTGAGAGAGTGAGGGGATGAGAGAGTGAGGGGGTGTTGAGCGAGGGGTTGGTGACGGGGGTGAGAGAGAGAGGGGGTGAGAGAGAGGGGTGAGAGAGCGGGGTTGAGATAGAGAGGGGTTGAGAGAGAGAAGGGGGTGAGAGAACGAAGGGGGTGAGAGAGAGGGTTTGAGAGGGGGAGAGAGAGTTAGTAGGGTGTGAGAGAGAGGGTGTAATAGAAAGGTGGAGAGAGTGTGGAATGAGAGAGGGGGTGAGAGAGGGGGGCTGAGAGACGGGGGTGCAAGAGAGGGTGGGTGAGAGTGGGAGGGGATGAGAGAGAGATGGGCTGAGAGAGAGAGGGGATGAGATAGGGAGAGTGTGAGAGAGGAGGTATGAGAGTGGGGGGAATGAGGGACGGGATGAGAGAGGGAGGGTGAGAGAGAGAGTGGTGTGAGAGAGAGGGGGTGAGAGAGAGGAGTGAGAGTGGGGGGAGAGGGGTGAGAGAGGGGGAGAGGGAGAGAGAGGAGGGAGAGAGGGAGGGTGTGAGAGTGGGAGGGTGTGAGAGAGGGACGGGATGAGAGAGGGAGGGCGTGAGAGAGGGGTGTGTGAGAGAGAGAGAGGTGAGAGAGAGGATGAGAGAGAGAAGTGAGAGAGGGGGGAGAGAGAGGGGGAGAGACGGTAAGAGAGTTAGAGTGGTGAGAGAAAGATACGGGTGACAAAGAGAGGGGTTTGAGAGAGAGGGGGGTGTGAGAGGGGTGTGAGGGGGGTGAGAGGGCTAGGTGGGTGAGGGGGTGTGTGGGGATGGGGGTGGGAGGGGGGATGGGAGGAGGGTGAGGGAGGTGGGGGAGATAGAGGGGGTGTGGGGGGTGGGAGAGAGAGAGGTGTGTGAGAGAGAGCTGGGTGAGAGGAGGTGTGGGGGGCTGAGAGAGAGAGAGGTGGGTGAGAGAGACAGAGTGAAGGTGAGAGAGAGTTTGGTGAGAGATGGGGAATGAGAGAGACGGGAGGATGAGAGAGAGGGAGGGTTGAGAGAGAGAGCGACGGGAGTGAGAGAGAGAGAGTGGGAGAAATGAGAGGGGTGAGAGAGCAATTGAGAGAGGGGGGTTGAGAGGGGTGAGAGAGAGATTGAGAGAGAGGGGGTGAGAGAGGTTTTGAGAGAGAGAGGTTAAGAGAGAGACTGGGGAAAGAGGGGGTGAGAGAGAGAGAGGGTTAGAGAGAGACGGGAGAGAGAGGGGTTGAGAATGATGGGTTGCAAGAGAAAGGAGGTGAGGTGGAGGACTGAGAGAGAGAGATGGAGAGAGAGAGAGTGACAGACAGAGAGAGATAGAGCAAGAGTGAGAGTGACAGACAGAGAGAGCATGAGCGACAGAGAGAGAGAGAGAGCACGAGCGAGAGAGAGCGAACGAGAGAGACAGGTGAGATAAGAGAGAGCGGGAGGCAAGAGAGAGGGAGAGAGGCAGGGAGAGAGAGAGCGCGTGAGAAGAGGGTGAGAGAGTGAGAGAGAGACCGCAAGAGGAAGAGAGCGAGCGGAAGAGTGAGACAGAGAGAGAGAATGTGATAGAGAGAGTGGGGGGTGAGAGAGGGGTGCGAGACAGAGGGGCGAGAGAGGAGGGGAGAGAGGACGAGAGAGAGGGGGCGAGGGAGGTGGAGGGAGGGTGGAGAGGGAGAGAGGGTGGGATTGGGGGCAGAGAGAGGGCACAGAGAGGGGTAGAGAGATGGCGGAGAGAGGGGGAGAGAGTGGAGGAGAGCGGGAGAGAGGGGGTGAGAGAGCGGGGGAGAGAGGGGGGATAGAGGGGGAGAGAGGGGGAGAGAGGGGGATGAGGGGGGTGAGAGAGAGAGGGTGAGAGAGAGGGGTTGAGAGAGAGAGGGGTGAGAAAGGGAGAGAGGTCTGAGAAAAGGAGAGAGGGGTAGAAGGAGAGAGGGGGAAGAGAGAGAGAGAGAAGGTCAGAGAAACAGTGAATGTGAGGGGGTGAGAGAGAGGAGGTGGGAGAGAGAGTGGGAGAGAGAGGTGGTGAGAGAGAGGGATTGAGAGAAAGGAGGAGAGATAGAGAAAGGGTGAGAGAGAAAGGGGGACAGCGAGATAAAGAAGGAAGAGAGAGATGGGACGCGAGAGAGAGAGAGTTAACGATGTGAGAGAGAGGGTGAGATAGACAGTGAATGATGGGTTGAGAGAGAGAGAAACAGAGAGAGAGAGCGAGTGAACAGATGAGACAGTTAGAGGGGTGTGAGGGAGATGGGATGAGAGAGTGGGCGCTAGAGAGAGACAGAGCGAGAGCAAGGAGGAGGGAGGAAGAAAGGGGTCAAAAGAGATAGAGAAATGGTGTGAACGAGAGAAAGAGGGTGCGAGAGAGGGGGTATACAGAGAGAAAAGAGCGGGAGTGTGAGACAGAGCGCGAGAGGGAAGGGGAAAGAGAGAGAGAAAAAGGGAGCAAGAGGCAGGAGGGGACGAGAGAGAGGGCGGGGGAGAGAGAGGGTGTAAAGGGGAGAGAGGGTGAGGGATGACAGAGGGAGGGGTGAGAGTGAGAGAGCAGGGTGAAGAGAGAGGGGTGAGAGAGAGTGAGGGAGAGAGACATAACAAGGTGAGAGAGAAAGGGGGTGTGAGAGAGAGGCAGTTAGAGAGAAGGGGGTGAGAGAGATAGGGGGTGCAAGAGAGCGTGGGTGAGAGCAGGAGGGGCTGTGAGAGAGGGGTGAGATAGGGAGAGTGTGAGATAGGAGGGATGAGAGTGGGAGGAGGAAAGAGAGACGGGATGAGAGAGGGAGGGTGAGAGAGAGGGGTGTGAGAGAGAGAGGGGTGAGAGAGAAGGTTGAGAAAGGGAGTCTTTAGAAAGGGTCACAGCATTTGGGTTTTAATTCCACCCTAAGAGAGTCCTACCTCTCAGATCCTGGGGATTGACAAACTTTAACCCCAGGCTTCAAACCAGTTTTAAAAATGACAGGGCCACAATCTGACATGAGCCAGTTACCCAGAGGCCCCTAAAACCCAGGGTCCCCCAGAGGAGATTAAACCTCGGGGTAAATAAACACACAACTCACTGTGGGCCCCCATGGGGTGCAGCCTGTCGACCAGGCCTTAGGCCTCAGGCCCGTGCTCCCCCTCTGGAGGTTGTTCTTTCCTGGCCTCGAACATTTTGGATCTTCACGTTGCAGTTTTCCAAACAAATGTTCTTCAGGATAAAAGAGGGAAAAGATTAGTTGCAAGGGGGAGCAAGAGCATTTTGGAGGCAAGTTACACAGCAAGATCCCAGGTTTAAAAGCACCTCTGCCCAGCTCCAATGTATTAATGTATGTAACACAGTCAGCAGTTGGGATGGAACATGGTGTGGGAGCAGATCTTCCCAGGGATTGGAGGGGGATAGTGAGGGAAAGGCATCAGATTCTTACACTCTGCAGTGACCTGGGATCAATTGCCTTTTACTGAAAACAGTTCCCAACTTGTATGTGCCTGTAGCTCCCTCCAGTCTGAAACCCTCATTCCCCTCTATCCTGTCTCCTGTCTCTGAGCCAATGGGGTCTTCATTCTGTTACTGACCCTTCAGTCCCACTGGGATCATTTTTTCTCACCTTCTCTCATCCACGTGAAGGAATTGGACCCTGACAATTCCATTTACACTGTCTCCCATCAATCTTCATAGGATCCATATCACAGAGGTTAGACAGTGTTCCCAGCAAACACTCCCAGGGCAGAGGGAGCACAGGGTTCCAGACAACGTAAAGCTCCCATTAAACTGTCTCCATTTAAATCCCCAGGGCAGGTAGAGAATGGGGTCAGATACAGAGTAAACCTCCCTCGACACTGCAGCATTTCAAATTCCCAGGCCATTTTGAGCTCGGCGTTAGGTACTGATTAAATCTCCCACTTCCCCCATCCTGTTCACATCAAACTCAATCAGGAGAGCTCCATCACTGGGTTAGATACAGAGGATGTGTATGTTTGGATTTCAGCCCCAATCCAGTTGGTGATGATCACGGCCTTGTTAAGTGTGTTTGGGAATGGGGAGGGAGCTGCAAGCAGAGTGATGGTGGGACAGTGGGGAGCAGAGCTGCCTTCCAAACAGTTGACCTGGAATCGATTCCCAGTCATCACAGTGTCGCGATTGGTAAATAGCCTTTAAAAGGAAAAGCACTGGAATGAAACGAGGCAATAAATCTTGCATCCTCCGGTAAAACAGATCTCTCACGTTACTCCTTGCTTTTCCTGGCGATGGTTCCTGTGAATTGCAGTGTGGAACCGGGCAGCATATCACGGCATCTCGGAAGCTTTCCCCTCTGCTGCTTCCCATTTCTTATTGAAATATTGGGTACAGCACAAGGATGGGTTTGTTTTGTTCGAAAAGTGAGAGACTGCTCCCGTCAGGAACCTGAAATAATTACAGAAGCCACTGGAAACACTGAACAGTTCCAACATCTTCTGTAGTGGTGGGGAGGGAGGATTAATGTGTCAAATCTATATAAGGATAAAATAAACTCCAGCCACAAAACAATCAGAAATCCTGACTCTGCAAACATTCATGTAAATCAGGAAAAGGGGTCGAGACCATTTTCCTAAGGCAGAGGAGTTTGGTCTGGTTCATAACATCCTCAATGTCATCAATCCATGTCCCTCCAGCCCTGAGCAATGATGTTTACAGATTAATGGAGGATACACAGACACATTAATCGGTATTATCTTGGACAGGAGTCATTTGGGAATGATATTCCTCAGACCATCAACTCTCAGCTCGGCCATGGATAAAGGCTAGGAATCCAGCACAATTGGGAAACAGCCCATTTCCCGGGAGACTGAGAGGTCACTAACAGAGCGGGAGCTGGAGAGTCAGGAACAGAATAAGAGGGACAGTCCGCTCTGTTCACTGACCCTTCACCCCTCAGTGAATCCAGTGCCAGGAATGACTGCTATTAGTCAGACTGACAGAATGTGATCAGATACACACACTGTCCTTCCACATCATCAATATCTCCCAGCTCCCACCCTGTCTCAGCTCATCTGCCCCTCTGCCATCTTCAATATTTTAATCGGAGCAGCATTAAGTGCTGTGCTTTGAGCTGAGCTGTCTTACCTTCAGTACTCTCTCTCTAAACGGCTCCAATTCCCCCCGATCCGTCTCCGGTTTAAGATGCTCCTTGACATCTGCCCCAAAGAATGAGGCAGACCCTCACCTGACCCACCCAGGAAAGACAAGACCGACCCCACTCTGTCAATGTGACACGCATAGGGAAGAGCAGACTGACCTCACACTGTCAATGTAACACACCCAAGTAAGAGCTGACTGACCCCACTCTGTCAATGTAACACACCCAGGGAAGAGCAGTCTGACCCCACTCTATCAATGTAACACACCCAAGGAAGAGTAGACTGACCCCACTCTGTCAATGTAACACACCCAGGGAAGAGCAGACTGACCCCACTCTGTCAATGTAACACACCCAGGGAAGAGCAGTCTGACCCCACTCTGTCAATGTAACACACCCAAGGAAGAGTAGACTGACCCCACTCTGTCAATGTAACACACCCAGGGAAGTGCAGACTGACCCCACTCTGTCAATGTAACACACCCAGGGAAGAGCAGACTGACGCCACTCTATCAATGTAACACACCCAGGGAAGAGCACACTGACCCCACTCTGTCAATGTAACACACCCAGGGAAGAGCAGACTGACCCCACTCTGTAAATGCTACACACCCAGGGAAGAGCAGACTGACCCCACTCTGTAAATGCTACACACCCGGGGAAGAGCAGACGGACACCACTCTGTCAATGTAACACACCCAGGGAAGAGCAGACTGACCCCATTCTGTCAATGTAACACACCCAGGGAAGAGCAGACTGACCCCACTCTGTCAATGTAACACACCCAGGGAAGAGCAAACTGACCCCACTCTGTCAATGTGACACACGCAGGGAGGAGCAGACTGACAACACTCTGAAATGAAACATACCAAGGGAAGAGCAGACTGAACCCACTCTGTCATTGGAACACACCCAGGGAAGAGCAGACTGACCCGACTCTGACAAAGTAACCCACCCAGGGAAGAGCAAACTGACCCCACTCTGTGAATGTAACACACTCAGGGAAGAGCAGACTGACCAAACTCTGTCAATTTAAAACACCCCGGGAAGATCAGACTTACCCCAATCTGTCAATGAAACACACCCAGGGAGGGGAAACTGACCCCACTCTGTAAACGTAACACACCCCGGGAAGAGCAGACTGACCCCACTCTGTGAATGTAACACACCCAGGAAAGAGCAGGCTGACCCCACTCTGTCAATATAACACACCCAGGGAAGAGCAGACTGACCCCTCCCTGTCAATGTAACACACCCAGAGAAGAGCAGACAGACCACACTCTGTCAATGTAACACACGCAGGGAAGAGCAGACTGACAACACTCTGAAATGAAACATACTAAGGGAAGAGCAGACTGAACACACTCTGTCATTGGAACACACCCAGGGAATAGCAGACTGACCCCACTCTGACAATGTAACCCACCCAGGGAAGAGCAGACTGACCCCACTGTGACAATGTAAAACACACAGGGAAGAACAGACTGACCTCACTCTGTCAATGTGACACACCCAGGGAAGAGCAGACTGACCCCATTCTGTTAATGTAACAGACCCAGGGAAGAGCAGACTGACCCCACTCCGTCAATGTAACGCACTCAGGGAAGAGCACACTGACTCCAATCTGTCAATGCAACAAACCCTGGGAAGAGCAGACTGACCCCACTCCGTCAATATAAACCACCCAGGGAAGAGCTGACTGACCCCAGTCTGTCAATATAGCCCACCCAGGGAAGAGCAGAGTGACCCCAACCCTTTCAATGTAACATACCCAGGGAAGATCAGACTGACTCCAATCTGTCAATGAAACACACCCCGGGAAGAGCAGACTGACTCCACTCTGTCAATGTAACACACCCAGGGAAGAGCAGACTGACCCCACTCTTAAAATATCACCCACCCAGGGAAGAGCAGACTGACCTCACTCTGTCAATGTGACATAGACACGGAAGCGCAGACTGACCCAATTCTGTCAATGCAACACACCCAGGGAAGAGCAGACTGACCCCACTTCGTCAATATAAACCACCCAGGGAAGAGCTGACTGACCCCGGTCTGTCAATATAGCCCACCCAGGGAAGAACAGACTGACCACACACTCTCAATCTAACACACCCAGGAAAGAGCAGACTGACCCCACTCTGTCAATGTAACATACCCAGGGAAGAGAAGACTGACCCCACTCTGTCAATGTAACACACCCAGGGAAGAGCAGACTGACCCCAATCTGTCAATGTAACACAACCAGGGAAGAGCAGACTGACCCCACTCTGTCAATGTAACCCACCCAGGGAAGAGCAGACTGACCCCACTCTGTCAATGTAACCCACCCAGGGAAGAGCTGACTGAACCCACTCTGTCAATTTAAAACACCCTGGGAAGAGCAGACTGACCCCATTCAGTCAATGTAACACACACAGGGAAGAGCAGACTGACGCATCGCTGTCATTATAACACACCAAAGGAAGACCTGACTGACCCCACTCTGTAAATGTAACACACCACGGGAAGAGCAGACTGACCCCACTCTGTGAATGTAACACACCCAGGGAAGACCAGACTGACCCCACTCTGTCAATGTAACACACCCAGGGAAGAGCAGACTGACCACACTCTGTCAATGTAACACACCCAGGGAAGAGCAGACTTACCCCACTCTGTCAATGTAACCCACCCAGGGAAGAGCAGACTGACCACACTGTGTCAATGTAAAACACACAGGGAAGAGCAGACTGACCCCACTCAGTCAATGTAACACACACACGGAAGAGCAGACTGACCCCACTCTGTCAACGTAACCCACCCAGGGAAAAGCAGACTGACCCCACTCTGTCAATGTAACACACCCAGGAAAGAGCAGACTGACCCCACTCTGTCAACGTAACCCACCCAGGGAAGAGCAGACTGACCCAACTCTGTCAACGTAACCCACGCAGGGAAGAGCAGACTGACCCCACTCTGTCAACGTAACCCACCCAGGGAAAAGCAGACTGACCCCACTCTGTCAATGTAACCCACCCAGGAAAGAGCAGACTGACCCCACTCTGTCAACGTAACCCACCCAGGGAAGAGCAGACTGACCCCACTCTGTCAATGTAACACACCCAGGGAAGAGGAGACTGACAGATATCTGTCAATGTAACACACCGAGGGAAGAGCAGACTGACGCCACTCTGTCAATGTAACACACGCAGGAAAGAGCAGACTGACCCCACTCTGTCAATGTAACACACCGAGGACAGAGCAGACAGACCCCACTCTGTCAATGTAGAACACCCAGGGAAGAGGAGACGAACAGATCTCTATCAATGTAACACACTAAGGGAAGAGCAGACTGATCCAACTCTTAAAATGAAACCCACCCAGGGAAGAGCAGACTGACCCCACTCTGTCAATGTAACACACCCAGGGAAGACCAGACTGACCCCACTCTCTCAATATAACACACCCAGGGAAGAGCAGACTGACCCCACTCTGTCAATGTAACACACCCAGGGAAGAGCAGACTGACCACACTCTGTCAATGTAACACACCCAGGGAAGAGCAGACTTACCCGATTCTGTCAATGTAACCCACCCAGGGAAGAGCAGACTGACCCCACTGTGTCAATGTAAAACACACAGGGAAGAGCAGACTGACCCCACTCAGTCAATGTAACACACACACGGAAGAGCAGACTGACCCCACTCTGTCAACGTAACCCACCCAGGGAAGAGCAGACTGACCCCACTCTGTCAACGTAACCCACGCAGGGAAGAGCAGACTGACCCCACTCTGTCAACGTAACCCACCCAGGGATGAGGAGACTGACAGATCTCTGTCAATGTAACACACCGAGGGAAGAGCAGACTGACGCCACTCTGTCAATGTAACACACGCAGGAAAGAGCAGACTGATCCCACTCTGTCAATGTAACACACCGAGGACAGAGCAGACTGACCCCACTCTGTCAATGTAGAATACCCAGGGAAGAGGAGAGGAACAGATCTCTATCAATGTAACACACTGAGGGAAGAGCAGACTGACCCAACTCTGTCAATGTAACACAACCAGGGAAGATCAGACAGACCCCACTCTGTCAATGTAACACACCCAGGGAAGAACAGACTGACCCCACTCTGTCAAAATATAACACACCCAGGGAAGAGCAGACTGACCACACTCTGTCAATGTAACACATCCAGGGAAGAGCAGACTGACCCCACTCTGTCAATATAACACAGCCAGGGAAGAGCAGACTGACACCACTCAGTCAACGTAACATACTCAGGGAAGATCAGACTGACTCAACACTATCAATGTAACACACCCAGGGGGGAGCAGACTGACCCCACTCTGTCAATGTAACACACCCAAGGAAGTGCAGAACCACCCCACTCTTTCAAAGTATCCCACCAAGGAAAGAGCAGACTGACCCTACTCGGTCAATGTAACACACCCAGGGAATACCAGACTGAACCCACTCTGTCAATGTCACACACCCAGGAAATAGCACACGGACCTCACTCTGACAAACTGACTCACGCAGTCAGAAGCAGAATGACCCCACTCTGTCAATATAACACACAAAGCGAAGAGCAGACTGACCCCACTCTGTCAATGTAAAACACCCAAGGAAGAGCAGACTGACCCCAAACTGTCATTGGAACACACCCAGGAGAGAGCAGACTGACTGCAATCTGTCAATATAACACACCCAGGGAATAGCAGACTCACCCCACTCTGTCAATATAACACACCCGGGGAAGAGCTGACTGACACCACTCTGTCAATGTAACACACCCAGGGAAGAGAAGACTGACCCCACTCTGTCATTGGAACACACCCAGGGAAGAGTAGACTGACCCCACTCTGTCAAAATAACACACCCAGGGAAGATAAGACTGACCCCATTCAGTCAATGTAACGCACCCAGGGAAGAGCAGACGGACCCCACTCTGTCAATGTAACACACCCAGGGAAGAACAGACTGACCCCATTTAGTCAATGTAACACACCCAAGGAAGAGCAGACTGAACCCACTCTGTCAATGTAAAACAACCAGGGAAGAGCAGACTGACTCAACTCTGTCAATGTAACACACACAAAGAAGAGCAGACTGACCCCACCCAGTCAATGTCACATACCCAGGGAAGAGCAGACTTACCCCAAACTGTCAATGAAACACACTAAGGGAGGGGCAAACTGACCCGACTCTGTCAATGTAACACAGCCAGGGAAGAGCAGACTGAACCCACTCTGTCAATGTAACACAACCAGGGAATAGCAGACTGACCCCACCCAGTCAATGTAACATACCCAGGGAAGATCAGACTGACCCCAATCTGACAATGTAACTCACCCAGGGTAGACCTGACTGACCCCACTCTGTCAATGTAACACAACCAGGGAAGAACAGAATGACCACACTTAGTCAATGTAACACACCCAGGGAAGAGCAGACTGACCCCACTCTGTCAACGTAACCCACGCAGGGAAGAGCAGACTGACCCCACTCTGTCAATGTAACACACCCAGGGAAGAGGAGACTGACAGATCTCTGTCAATGTAACACACCGAGGGAAGAGCAGACTGACGCCACTCTTAAAATGGAACCCAACCAGGGAAGAGCAGACTGACCCCACTCTGTCAATGTAACACACGCAGGAAAGAGCAGACTGACCCCACTCTGTCAATGTAGAACACCCAGGGAAGAGGAGACTAACAGATCTCTATCAATGTAACACACTGAGGGAAGAGCAGACTGACCCAACTCTTAAAATGAAACCCACCCAGGGAAGAGCAGACTGACCCCACTCAGTCAAAATGTAACACATCCAGGGAAGAGCAGACTGGCCCCACTCTGTCAATATAACACAGCCAGGGAAGAGCAGACTGACACCACTCAGTCAACGTAACATACTCACGGAAGATCAGACTGACTCAACACTATCAATGTAACACACCCAGGGGGGAGCAGACTGACCCCACTCTGTCAATGTAACACACCCAAGGAAGTTCAGAACCACCCCACTCTTTCAAAGTAACCCACCAAGGAAAGAGCAGACTGACCCTACTCGGTCAATGTAACACACCCAGGGAATACCAGACTGAACCCACTCTGTCAATGTCACACACCCAGGAAATAGCACACGGACCTCACTCTGACAAACTGACTCACACAGTCAGAAGCAGAATGACCCCACTCTGTCAATATAACACACAAAGCGAAGAGCAGACTGACCCCACTCTGTCAATGTAACACACCCAAGGAAGAGCAGACTGACCCCAAACTGTCATTGGAACACACCCAGGAGAGAGCAGACTGACCCCACTCTGTCAATATAACACACCCAGGGAATAGCAGACTCACCCCACTCTGTCAATATAATACACCCGGGGAAGAGCTGACTGACACCACTCTGTCAATGTAACACACCCAGGGAAGAGAAGACTGACCCCACTCTGTCATTGGAACACACCCAGGGAAGAGTAGACTGACCCCACTCTGTCAAAATAACACACCCAGGGAAGATAAGACTGACCCCATTCAGTCAATGTAACGCACCCAGGGAAGAACAGACTGACGCCATTTAGTCAATGTAACACACCCAGGGAAGAGCAGACTGAACCCACTCTGTCAATGTAAAACAACCAGGGAAGAGCAGACTGACTCAACTCTGTCAATGTAACACACATAAAGAAGAGCAGACTGACCCCACCCAGTCAATGTAACACACCCAGGAAAGAGCAGACTGACCCCACTCTGTCAACGTAACCCACCCAGGGAAGAGCAGACTGAACCCACTTTGTCAACGTAACACACGCAGGGAAGAGCAGACTGACCCCACTCTGTCAATGTTACACACCCAGGGAAGAACAGACTGACTCCATTTAGTCAATGTAACACATCCAAGGAATAGCAGACTGAACCCACTCTGTCAATGTAAAACAACGAGGGAAGAGCAGACTGACTCAACTCTGTCAATGTAACACACACAAAGAAGAGCAGACTGACCCCACCCAGTCAATGTCACATACCCAGGGAAGAGCAGACTTACCCCAAACTGTCAATGAAACACACTAAGGGAGGGGCAAACTGACCCGATTCTGTCAATGTAACACAGCCAGGGAAGAGCAGACTGAACCCACTCTGTCAATGTAACACAACCAGGGAATAGCAGACTGACCCCACCCAGTCAATGTAACATACCCAGGGAAGATCAGACTGACCCCAATCTGTCAATGAAGCAAACCCAGGGAGGGGCAAACTGACCCCACTCTGTCAATGTAACACACCCAGGAAAGAGCAGACTGACCCCACTCTGTCAACGTAACCCACCCAGGGAAGAGCAGACTGAACCCACTCTGTCAACGTAACCCACGTAGGGAAGAGCAGACTGACCCCACTCTGTCAATGTAACACACCCAGGGAAGAGGAGACTGACAGATCTCTGTCAATGTAACACACCGAGGGAAGAGCAGACGGACCCCACTCTTAAAATGAAACCCACCCAGGGAAGAGCAGACTGACCCCACTCTGTCAATGTAACACACGCAGGAAAGAGCAGACTGACCCCACTCTGTCAATGTAACACACCGAGGACAGAGCAGACTGACGCCACTCTGTCAATGTAGAACACCCAGGGAAGAGGAGACTGACAGATCTCTGTCAAAGTAATACACCCAGGGAAGAGCAGACTGACCCCACTCTGTCATTGGAATACTCCCAGGGAAGAGCAGACTGACCCCACTCTTTCAATGTAACATACCCAGGAAAGAGCAGACTGACACCACTCTGTCAATGTAACACACCGAGGGAAGAGCAGACTGACCCCACTCTGTCAATGTAAAACACACAGGGAAGAGCAGACTGACCCCACTTTGTCAATGTAACACACCCAGGGAAGAGCAGACTGACCCCATTTAGTCAATGTAACACACCCAGGGAAGAGCAGACTGACCCCATTTAGTCAATGTAACGCAACCAAGGAAGAGCAGACTGACCCCACCCAGTCTATGTAACATACCCAGGGAAGATCAGACTGACACCAATCTGTCAATGAAACACACCCAGGGAGGGGCAAACTGACCCCACTCTGTCAATTTAACACAGTCAGGGAAGAGCAGACTGAATCCACACTGTCAATGTAACACACCCCGGGAAGAGCAGACTGAACCCACTCTGTCAAAGTAACACACCCAGGGAAGATAAGACTGAACCCAATCTGTAAATGTAACACATTCATGGAAGAGCAGACTGACCCCACTCTGTCAATGTAACAGACACAGGGAAGAACAGACTGACCACACTCAGTCAATGTAACACACCCAGGGAAGAGCAGACTGACCCCAATCTGTCAATGTAACCCACCAGGGGAAGAGCAGACTGACCCCACTGTGTGAATGTAAAACACCCAGGGAAGAGCAGACTGACCCCACTCAGTCAATGTAACACACCCAGGGAAGAGCAGACTGACCCCACTCTGTCAACGTAACCCACCCAGGGAAAAGCAGACTGACCCCACTCTGTCAATGTAACACACCCAGGAAAGAGCAGACTGACCCCACTCTGTCAACGTAACCCACCCAGGGAAGAGCAGACTGAACCCACTCTGTCAACGTAACCCACGCAGGGAAGAGCAGACTGACCCCACTCTGTCAATGTAACACACCCAGGGAAGAGGAGACTGACAGATCTCTGTCAATGTAACACACCGAGGGAAGAGCAGACGGACCCCACTCTTAAAATGAAACCCACCCAGGGAAGAGCAGACTGACCCCACTCTGTCAATGTAACACACCCAGGGAAGAGCAGACTGACCCCACTCTGTCAATGTAACACACCGAGGACAGAGCAGACTGACGCCACTCTGTCAATGTAGAACACCCAGGGAAGAGGAGACTGACAGATCTCTGTCCATGTAACACACTGAGGGAAGAGCAGACTGACCCCACTCTTAAAATGAAACCCACCCAGGGAAGAGCAGACTGACCCAACTTTGTCAATGTAACACACCCAGGGAAGAGCAGACTGACCCAACTTTGTCAATATAACACACCCAGGGAACAGCAGACTGACCCCACTCTGCCAATGTAACACAACCAGGGAAGATCAGACAGACCCCACTCTGTCAATGTAACACACCCAGGGAAGAACAGTCTGACCCCACTCTGTCAAAATGTAACACACCCAGGGAAGAGCAGACTGACCACACTCTGTCAATGTAACACATCCAGGGAAGAGCAGACTGACCCCACTCTGTCAATATAACACAGCCAGGGAAGAGCAGACTGACACCACTCAGTCAACGTAACGTACTCACGGAAGATCAGACTGACCCAACACTTTCAATGTAACACACCCAGGGGGGAGCAGACTGACAACACTCTGTCAATGTAACACACCCAAGGAAGTGCAGAACCACCCCACTCTTTCAAAGTAACCCACCGAGGAAAGAGCAGACTGACCCCACTCGGTCAATGTAACACACCCAGGGAATACCAGACTGAACCCACTCGGTCAATGTAACACACCCAGGAAATAGCACACGGACCTCACTCTGACAAACTGACTCACGCAGTCAGAAGCAGAATCACCCCACTCTGTCAATATAACACACCCAGCGAAGAGCAGACTGACCCCACTCTGTCAATGTAACCCACCCAGGGATGACCAGACTGACCTCACTCTGTCAATGTAACCCACCCAGGGAAGATCAGACTGACCCCACTCTGTCAATGTAACACACCCAGGGAAGAGCAGACTGACCACACTCTGTCAATGTAACACACCCAGGAAGAGCAGACTGACCCCACTCAGTCAATGTAACCCACCCAGGGAAGAGCAGACTGACCCCACTCTGTCAATGTAACACACCCTGTGAAGAGCAGATTGACCCCACTCTGTCAATGTAACACACCCAGGGAAGAGCAGACTGACCACACTCTGTCAATGTACAAGACCCAGGGAACAGCAGACTGACCCGACTCGGTCAATGTACCACACCCAGTGAAAAGCAGACTGACCCGACTCTGGCAGTGTAACACACCCATGGAAGAGCAGACTGAACCCACTCTGTCAATGTAACACACCCAGTGAATAGCAGACTGACCTCACTCTGTCAATGTAATACACCCAGGGAAGAACAGACTGAACCCACTCTGTCAATATAACACACCCAGAGAAGATCAGATTGACCCCAATCTATAAATGTAACATACCCAGGGAAGAGCAGACTGAGCGCAATCTGTCAATGTAACACACCCAGGGATGGGCAGACTGACCGCAATCTGTCAATGTCACACACCCAGTGAATAGCAGACTGACCTCACTCTGTCAATGTAACACACCCAGGGAAGAACAGACTGAACGCACTCCGTCAATATAACACACCCAGAGAAGATCAGATTGACCCCACTCTATCAATATAACATACTCAGGGAAGAGCAGACTGACCGCAATCTGTCAATATAACACACCCAGGGAAGAGCAGACTGACCACACTCAGTCAATGTAACCCACCCAGGGAAGAGCAGACTGACCCCACTCTGTCAATGTAACACACCCAGTGAAGAGCAGATTGACCCCACTCTGTCAATGTAACACACCCAGGGAAGAGCAGACTGACCACACTCTGTCAATGTACAAGACCCAGGGAACAGCAGACTGACCCGACTCGGTCAATGTACCACACCCAGTGAAAAGCAGACTGACCCGACTCTGGCAGTGTAACACACCCATGGAAGAGCAGACTGAACCCACTCTGTCAATGTAACACACCCAGTGAATAGCAGACTGACCTCACTCTGTCAATGTAATACACCCAGGGAAGAACAGACTGAACCCACTCTGTCAATATAACACACCCAGAGAAGATCAGATTGACCCCACTCTATAAATGTAACATACCCAGGGAAGAGCAGACTAAGCGCAATCTGTCAATGTAACACACCCAGGGATGGGCAGACTGACCGCAATCTGTCAATGTCACACACCCAGTGAATAGCAGACTGACCTCACTCTGTCAATGTCACACACCCAGGGAAGAACAGACTGAATGCACTCCGTCAATATAACACACACAGAGAAGATCAGATTGACCCCACTCTATCAATATAACATACTCAGGGAAGAGCAGACTGACCGCAATCTGTCAATATAACACACCCAGGGAAGAGCAGACTGACCACACTCTATCAAAGTAACACACCCAGGGAAGAATAGACAGACCCCACTCTGTCAATGTAAGCCACCAGGGAAGAGTATACTGACCTCATACTGTCAATGTAACACACCCAGGGAAGAGCAGACTGACCTCACGCTGTCAATGTAACAGACCCAGGGAAGAGCAGACTGACCCCACTCTGTCAATGAATCACAACCAGCGAAGAGCAGACTGACCCCACTCTGTCAATGTAACACACCCAAGGAAGAGCAGACTGACCCGAATCTATCATTGTAACCCACCCAGGGAAGACCAGACTGACCCCACTCTGTCAATTTAACCCTCCCAGGGAAGAGCAGACTGACCTCACTCTGTCAATGTAACACACCCAGGGAAGAACAGACTGACCCCACTCTGTCAATGTTACACACCCAGGGAAGAGCAGACTGACCCAGTCTGTCATTGTACCCCACCCAGGGAAGACCAGACTGACCCCACTCTGTCAATGGAACACACACAGGGAAGAGCAGACTGACCCCGCTCTGTCAATGTAACACACCCAGGAAAGAGCAGACTGACCACACTCTGTCAATGTAACACACCCAGGGAACAACAGACTGACCACACTCTGTCAATGTAACACACCCAGGAAAGAGCAGACTGACCACACTCTGTCAATGTAACACACCCAGGAAAGAGCAGACTGACCCCACTCTGTCAATGTAACACACCCAGGGAAGAGCAGTACGATCCCACTCAATGTTACACACCCAGGGAAGAGCAGACTGACCATACTCTGTCAATGAACCACACCCAGTGAACAGCAGACTGAACCGACTCGGTCAATGTACCACACCCAGTGAAGAGCAGACTGACCCGACTCTGTCAGTGTAACACACCCAGGGAAGAGCAGACTGACCCCACTCTGTCAATGTAACACACCCAGGGAAGAGCAGTACGACCCCACTCAGTCAATGTAACACACCCAGGGAAGAGCAGACTGACCACACTGTGTCAATGAACCACACCCAGTGAACAGCAGACTGAACCGACTCGGTCAATGTACCACACCCAGTGAAGAGCAGACTGACCCGACTCTGTCAGTGTAAAACACCCAGGGAAGAACAGACTGAACCCACTCTGTCAATATTACACAACCAGAGAAGATGAGATTGACCCCACTCTATAATGTAACATACCAACGGAAGAGCAGACTGACCGCAATCTGTCAATGTAACACACCCAGGGAAGAATAGACAGACCCCACTCTGTCAATGTAAGCCACCAGGGAAGAGCAGACTGACCTCACATTGTCAATGTAACACACCTAGGGAAGAGCAGACTGACCTCACACTGTCAATGTAACACACCCAGGGAAGAGCAGACTGACCACAATCTGTCAACTTACCACACCCAGGGAACAGCAGACTAACCCGACTCGGTCAAAGTACCACACCCAGTGAAGAGCAGACTGACCCGACTCTGTCAGTGTAACACACCCAGGGAAGAGCAGACTGAACCCACTCTGTCAATGAAACACACCCAGTGAATAGCAGTCTGACCTCACTCTGTCAATGTCACACACCCAGGGAAGAACAGACTGAACCCACTTTGTCAATATAACACACCCAGAGAAGATCAGATTGACCCCACTCTATGAATGTAACATACCCAGGGAAGAGTAGACTGAGCGCAATCTGTCAATGTAACACACCCAGGGAAGAGCAGACTGACCCCACTCTGTCAATGTAACACACCCAGTGAATAGCAGTCTGACCTCACTCTGTCAATGTCACACACCCAGGGAAGAACAGACTGAACCCACTTTGACAATATAACACACCCAGAGAAGATCAGATTGACCCCACTCTATGAATGTAACATACCCAGGGAAGAGTAGACTGAGCGCAATCTGTCAATGTAACACACCCAGGGAAGAGCAGACTGACCCCACTCTGTCAATGTAACACACCCAGTGAATAGCAGTCTGACCTCACTCTGTCAATGTCACACACCCAGGGAAGAACAGACTGAACGCACTCTGTCAATATAACAAAGCCAGAGAAGATGAGATTGACACCACTCTATCAATGTAACATACTCAGGGAAGAGTAGACTGACCTCACACTGTCAATTTAACAGACCCAGGGAAGAGCAGACTGACCCCACTCTGTCAATGTAACACACCCAAAGAAGAGCAGACTGACCCGACTCTATCAATGTAACACAACCAGGAAAGACCAGACTGACCCCACTCTGTCAATGTAACCCACCCAGGGCAGAGCAGACTGACCTCACTCTGTCAATGTAACACACGCAGGGAAGAACAGACTGACCCAGTCTGTCATTGTAACCCACCCAGGGAAGACCAGACTGACCCCACTCTGTCAATGAAACACACACAGGGAAGAGCAGACTGACCCCACTCTGTCAATGTAACACACCCAGGGAAGAGCAGACTGACCACACTCTGTCAATGTAACACACCCAGGAAAGAGCAGACTGACCACACTCTGTCAATGTAACACACCCAGGGAAGAGCAGTACGACCCCACTCAGTCAATGTAACACACCCAGGGAAGAGCAGACTGACCCCACTCTGTCAATATAACACAGCCAGGGAAGAGCAGACTGACACCACTCAGTCAATGTAACATACTCAGTGAAGAGCAGACTGACCCCACACTGTCAATGTAACACACCCAAGGGGAGCAGACCTACCCGACTATGTCAGTGTAACACACCCAAGGAAGTGCAGACTGACCCCACTCTTTCAAAGTAACCCACCGAGGAAAGAGCAGACTGACCCAACTCTGTCAATGTATCACACACAGGGAAGAGCAGACTGACCCCAATCTGTCAATGTAACAAACCCAGGGAAGACCGGACTGACCCCACACTGTCAATGTAACACACCCAGGGTAGACCTGACTGACCCCACTCTGTCAATGTAACACAACCAGGGAAGAGCAGACTGACCCCACTCTGTCAACGTAACCCACGCAGGGAAGAGCAGACTGACCCCACTCTGTCAAAGTAACACACCCAGGGAAGAGGAGACTGACAGATCTCTGTCAATGTAACACACCGAGGGAAGAGCAGACTGACGCCACTCTAAAAATGAAACCCAACCAGGGAAGAGCAGACTGACACCAATTTGTCAAAGTCACACACGCAGGAAAGAGCAGACTGACCCCACTCTGTCAATGTAACACTTAGAGGACAGAGCAGACTGACCCCACTCTGTCAATGTAGAACACCCAGGGAAGAGGAGACTAACAGATCTCTATCAATGTAACACACTGAGGGAAGAGCAGACTGACCCAACTCCTAAAATGAAACCCACCCAGGGAAGAGCAGACTGACCCCACTCTGTCAATGTAACACACCCAGGGAAGAGCAGACTGACCCCACTCTGTCAATGTAACACAACCAGGGAAGATCAGACAGACCCCACTCTGTCAATGTAACACACCCAGGGAAGAACAGACTGACCCCACTCTGTCAAAATGTAACACACCCAGGGAAGAGCAGACTGACCACATTGTGTCAATGTAACACATCCAGGGAAGAGCAGACTGACCCCACTCTGTCAATATAACACAGCCAGGGAAGAGCAGACTGACACCACTCAGTCAACGTAACATACTCAGGGAAGATCAGACTGACTCAACACTATCAATGTAACACACCCAGGGGGGAGCAGACTGACCCCACTCTGTCAATGTAACACACCCAAGGAAGTTCAGAACCACCCCACTCTTTCAAAGTAACCCTCCAAGGAAAGAGCAGACTGACCCTACTCGGTCAATGTAACACACCCAGGCAATACCAGACTGAACCCACTCTGTCAATGTCACACACCCAGGAAATAGCACACGGACCTCACTCTGACAAACTGACTCACACAGTCAGAAGCAGAATGACCCCACTCTGTCAATATAACACACAAAGCGAAGAGCAGACTGACCCCACTCTGTCAATGTAACACACCCAAGGAAGAGCAGACTGACCCCAAACTGTCATTGGAACACACCCAGGAGAGAGCAGACTGACCCCACTCTGTCAATATAACACACCCAGGGAATAGCAGACTCACCCCACTCTGTCAATATAACGCACCCGGGGAAGAGGTGACTGACACCACTCTGTCAATGTAACACACCCAGGGAAGAGCAGACTGACCCCACTCTGTCATTGGAACACACCCAGGGAAGAGTAGACTGACCCCACTCTGTCAAAATAACACACCCAGGGAAGATAAGACTGACCCCATTCAGTCAATGTAACATACTCAGTGAAGAGCAGACTGACCCCACACTGTCAATGTAACACACCCAAGGGGAGCAGACCTACCCGACTATGTCAGTGTAACACACCCAAGGAAGTGCAGACTGACCCCACTCTTTCAAAGTAACCCACCGAGGAAAGAGCAGACTGACCCAACTCTGTCAATGTATCACACCCAAGGAATACCAGACTGACCGCACTCTGTCAATGTAACACACCCAGGGAAGACCGGACTGACCCCACACTGTCAATGTAACACACCCAGGGTAGACCTGACTGACCCCACTCTGTCAATGTAACACAACCAGGGAAGAGCAGACTGACCCCACTCTGTCAACGTAACCCACGCAGGGAAGAGCAGACTGACCCCACTCTGTCAAAGTAACACACCCAGGGAAGAGGAGACTGACAGATCTCTGTCAATGTAACACACCGAGGGAAGAGCAGACTGACGCCACTCTAAAAATGAAACCCAACCAGGGAAGAGCAGACTGACCCCACTCTGTCAATGTAACACACGCAGGAAAGAGCAGACTGACCCCACTCTGTCAATGTAACACTTAGAGGACAGAGCAGACTGACCCCACTCTGTCAATGTAGAACACCCAGGGAAGAGGAGACTAACAGATCTCGATCAATGTAACACACTGAGGGAAGAGCAGACTGACCCAACTCTTAAAATGAAACCCACCCAGGGAAGAGCAGACTGACCCCACTCTGTCAATGTAACACACCCAGGGAAGAGCAGACTGACCCCACTCTGTCAATGTAACACAACCAGGGAAGATCAGACAGACCCCACTCTGTCAATGTAACACACCCAGGGAAGAACTGACTGACCCCACTCTGTCAAAATATAACACATCCAGGGAAGAGCAGACTGACCCCACTCTGTCAATATAACACAGCCAGGGAAGAGCAGACTGACACCACTCAGTCAACGTAACATACTCAGGGAAGATCAGACTGACTCAACACTATCAATGTAACACACCCAGGGGGGAGCAGACTGACCCCACTCTGTCAATGTAACACACCCAAGGAAGTTCAGAACCACCCCACTCTTTCAAAGTAACCCTCCAAGGAAAGAGCAGACTGACCCTACTCGGTCAATGTAACACACCCAGGGAATACCAGACTGAACCCACTCTGTCAATGTCACACACCCAGGAAATAGCACACGGACCTCACTCTGACAAACTGACTCACACAGTCAGAAGCAGAATGACCCCACTCTGTCAATATAACACACAAAGCGAAGAGCAGACTGACCCCACTCTGTCAATGTAACACACCCAAGGAAGAGCAGACTGACCCCAAACTGTCATTGGAACACACCCAGGAGAGAGCAGACTGACCCCACTCTGTCAATATAACACACCCAGGGAATAGCAGACTCACCCCACTCTGTCAATATAACGCACCCGGGGAAGAGGTGACTGACACCACTCTGTCAATGTAACACACCCAGGGAAGAGCAGACTGACCCCACTCTGTCATTGGAACACACCCAGGGAAGAGTAGACTGACCCCACTCTGTCAAAATAACACACCCAGGGAAGATAAGACTGACCCCATTCAGTCAATGTAACGCACCCAGGGAAGAGCAGACGGACCCCACTCTGTCAATGTAACACACCCAGGGAAGAACAGACTGACGCCATTTAGTCAATGTAACACACCCAGGGAAGAGCAGACTGAACCCACTCTGTCAATGTAAAACAACCAGGGAAGAGCAGACTGACTCAACTCTGTCAATGTAACACACATAAAGAAGAGCAGACTGACCCCACCCAGTCAATGTAACACACCCAGGAAAGAGCAGACTGACCCCACTCTGTCAACGTAACCCACGCAGGGAAGAGCAGACTGACCCCACTCCGTCAATGTTACACACCCAGGGAAGAACAGACTGACCCCATTTAGTCAATGTAACACACCCAAGGAATAGCAGACTGAACCCACCCAGTCAATGTCACATACCCAGGGAAGAGCAGACTTACCCCAAACTGTCAATGAAACACACTAAGGGAGGGGCAAACTGACCCGACTCTGTCAATGTAACACAGCCAGGGAAGAGCAGACTGAACCCACTCTGTCAATGTAACACAACCAGGGAATAGCAGACTGACCCCACCCAGTCAATGTAACATACCCAAGGAAGATCAGACTGACCCCAATCTGTCAATGAAGCAAACCCAGGGAGGGGCAAACTGACCCCACTCTGTCAATGTAACACACCCAGGAAAGAGCAGACTGACCCCACTCTGTCAACGTAACCCACCCAGGGAAGAGCAGACTGAACCCACTCTGTCAACGTAACCCACGCAGGGAAGAGCAGACTGACCCCACTCTGTCAATGTAACACACCTAGGGAAGAGGAGACTGACAGATCTCTGTCAATGTAACACACCGAGGGAAGAGCAGACGGACCCCACTCTTAAAATGAAACCCACCCAGGGAAGAGCAGACTGACCGCACTCTGTCAATGTAACACACGCAGGAAAGAGCAGACTGACCCCACTCTGTCAATGTAACACACCGAGGACAGAGCAGACTGACGCCACTCTGTCAATGTAGAACACCCAGGGAAGAGGAGACTGACAGATCTCTGTCAATGTAACACACTGAGGGAAGAGCAGACTGACCCCACTCTTAAAATGAAACCCACCCAGGGAAGAGCAGACTGACCCCACTCTGTCAATGTAACACACACAAAGAAGAGCAGACTGACCCCACCCAGTCAATGTAACATACCCAGGGAAGATCAGACTGACACCAATCTGTCAATGAAACACACCCAGGGAGGGGCAAACTGACCCCACTCTGTCAATTTAACACACGCAGGGAAGAGCAGGCTGACACCAATCTGTCAATATAACACACCTAGGGAAGAGCAGACTGACACCTCTCTGTCAAAGTAATACACCCAGGGAAGAGCAGACTGACCCCACTCTGTCATTGGAATACTCCCAGGGAAGAGCAGACTGACCCCACTCTTTCAATGTAACATACCCAGGAAAGAGCAGACTGACACCACTCTGTCAATGTAACACACCGAGGGAAGAGCAGACTGACCCCACTCTGTCAATGTAAAACACACAGGGAAGAGCAGACTGACCCCACTTTGGCAATGTAACACACCCAGGGAAGAGCAGACTGACCCCATTTAGTCAATGTAACACACCCAGGGAAGAGCAGACTGACCCCATTTAGTCAATGTAACGCAACCAGGGAAGAGCAGACTGACCCCACGATGTCAATGTAACACACACAAAGAAGAGCAGACTGACCCCACCCAGTCAATGTAACATACCCAGGGAAGATCAGACTGACACCAATCTGACAATGAAACACACCCAGGGAGGGGCAAACTGACCCCACTCTGTCAATTTAACACAGTCAGGGAAGAGCAGACTGAATCCACACTGTCAATGTAACACACCCCGGGAAGAGCAGACTGACCCCACACTGTCAATGTAACACACCCAGGGAAGAGAAGACTGAACCCAATCTGTCAATGTAACACATTCATGGAAGAGCAGACTGACCCCACTCTGACAATGTAACAGACCCAGGGAAGAACAGACTGACCACACTCAGTCAATGTAACACACCCAGGGAAGAGCAGACTGACCCCAATCTGTCAATGTAACCCACCCAGGGAAGAGCAGACTGACCCCACTGTGTGAATGTAAAACACCCAGGGAAGAGCAGACTGACCCCACTCAGTCAATGTAACACACCCAGGGAAGAGCAGACTGACCCCACTCTGTCAACGTAACCCACCCAGGGAAAAGCAGACTGACCCCACTCTGTCAATGTAACACACCCAGGAAAGAGCAGACTAAACCCACTCTGTCAATGTAACACACCCAGGGAAGAGGAGACTGACAGATCTGTGTCAATGTAACACACCGAGGGAAGAGCAGACGGACCCCACTCTTAAAATGAAACCCACCCAGGGAAGAGCAGACTGACCCCACTCTGTCAATGTAACACACCCAGGGAAGAGCAGACTGACCCCACTCTGTCAATGTAACACACGCAGGAAAGAGCAGACTGACCCCACTCTGTCAATGTAACACACCGAGGACAGAGCAGACTGACGCCACTCTGTCAATGTAGAACACCCAGGGAAGAGGAGACTGACAGATCTCTGTCAATGTAACACACTGAGGGAAGAGCAGACTGACCCCACTCTTAAAATGAAACCCACCCAGGGAAGAGCAGACTGACCCAACTTTGTCAATGTAACACACCCAGGGAAGAGCAGACTGACCCAACTTTGTCAATATAACACACCCAGGGAAGAGCAGACTGACCCCACTCTGTCAATGTAACACAACCAGGGAAGATCAGACAGACCCCACTCTGTCAATGTAACACACCCAGGGAAGAACAGTCTGACCCCACTCTGTCAAAATGTAACACACCCAGGGAAGAGCTGACTGACCACACTCTGTCAATGTAACACATCCAGGGAAGAGCAGACTGACCCCACTCTGTCAATATAACACAGCCAGGGAAGAGCAGACTGACACCACTCAGTCAACGTAACATACTCACGGAAGATCAGACTGACCCAACACTATCAATGTAACACACCCAGGGGGGAGCAGACTGACAACACTCTGTCAATGTAACACACCCAAGGAAGTGCAGAACCACCCCACTCTTTCAAAGTAACCCACCGAGGAAAGAGCAGACTGACCCCACTCGGTCAATGTAACACACCCAGGGAATACCAGACTGAACCCACTCTGTCAATGTAACACACCCAGGAAATAGCACACGGACCTCACTCTGACAAACTGACTCACGCAGTCAGAAGCAGAATCACCCCACTCTGTCAATATAACACACCCAGCGAAGAGCAGACTGACCCCACTCTGTCAATGTAACCCACCCAGGGATGACCAGGCTGACCCCACTCTGTCAATGTAACCCACCCAGGGAAGAACAGACTGACCCCACACTGTCAATGTAACACACCCAGGGAAGAGCAGACTGACCTCACACTGGCATTGTATCACACCCAGGGAAGATCAGACTGACCCCACTCTGTCAATGTAAAACACCCAGTGAAGAGCAGACTGACCACACTCTGTCAATGTAACACACCCAGGAAAGAGCAGACTGACCCCACTCAGTCAATGTAACCCCCCCAGGGAAGAGTAGACTGACCCCACTCTGTCAATGTAACACACCCAGTGAAGAGCAGACTGACCCCATTTAGTCAATGTAACACACCCAGGGAAGAGCAGACTGACCCCATTTAGTCAATGTAACGAAACCAGGGAAGAGCAGACTGACCCCACTCTGTCAATGTAACACACACAAAGAAGAGCAGACTGACCCCACCCAGTCAATGTAACATACCCAGGGAAGATCAGACTGACACCAATCTGACAATGAAACACACCCAGGGAAGAGGAGACTGACAGATCTCTGTCAATGTAACACACCGAGGGAAGAGCAGACTGACCCCACTCTTAAAATGAAACCCACTCAGGGAAGAGCAGACTGACACCACTCTGTCAATGTAACACACCCAGGGAAGAGCAGACTGACCCCACTCTGTCAATGTAACACACGCAGGAAAGAGCAGACTGACCCCACTCTGTCAATGTAACACACCGAGGACAGAGCAGACTGACGCCACTCTGTCAATGTAACACACCCAGGGAAGAGGAGACTGACAGCTCTCTGTCAATGTAACACACCGAGGGAAGAGCAGACTGACCCCACTCTTAAAATGAAACCCACCCAGGGAAGAGCAGACTGACCCCACTCTGTCAATGTAACACACCCAGGGAAGAGCAGACTGACCCCACTCTGTCAATGTAACACACGCAGGAAAGAACAGTCTGACCCCACTCTGTCAAAATGTAACACACCCAGGGAAGAGCTGACTGACCACACTCTGTCAATGTAACACATCCAGGGAAGAGCAGACTGACCCCACTCTGTCAATATAACACAGCCAGGGAAGAGCAGACTGACACCACTCAGTCAACGTAACATACTCAGGGAAGATCAGACTGACCCAACACTATCAATGTAACACACCCAGGGGGGAGCAGACTGACAACACTCTGTCAATGTAACACACCCAAGGAAGTGCAGAACCACCCCACTCTTTCAAAGTAACCCACCGAGGAAAGAGCAGACTGACCCCACTCGGTCAATGTAACACACCCAGGGAAGAGCAGACTGAACCCACTCTGTCAATGAAACACACCCAGTGAATAGCAGACTGACCTCACTCTGTCAATGTAACACACCCAGGGAAGAGCAGACTGACCACACTCTGTCAATGTAACGCACCCAGGGAAGAACAGACTGAACCCACTTTGTCAATATAATACACCCAGAGAAGATCAGATTGACCCTACTCTATGAATGTAACATACCCAGGGAAGAGCAGACTGAGCGCAATCTGTCAATGTAACACACCCAGGGAAGAGCAGACTGACCCCACTCTGTCAATGTAACACACCCAGTGAATAGCAGTCTGACCTCTCTCTGTCAATGTCACACACCCAGGGAAGAACAGACTGAACGCACTCTGTCAATATAACAAAGCCAGAGAAGATGAGATTGACACCACTTTATCAATGTAACATACTCAGGGAAGAGTAGACTGACCTCATACTGTCAATTTAACAAACCCAGGGAAGAGCAGACTGACCTCACACTGTCAATTTAACAGACCCAGGGAAGAGCAGACTGACCCCACTCTGTCAATGTAACACACCCAAAGAAGAGCAGACTGACCCGACTCTATCAATGTAACACAACCAGGGAAGACCAGACTGACCCCACTCTGTCAATGTAACCCACCCAGGGCAGAGCAGACTGACCTCACTCTGTCAATGTAACACACGCAGGGAAGAACAGACTGACCCAGTCTGTCATTGTAACCCACCCAGGGAAGAACAGACTGACCCCACTCTGTCAATGAAAGACACACAGGGAAGAGCAGACTGACCCCACTCTGTCAATGTAACACACCCAGGGAAGAGAAGACTGACCACACTCTGTCAATGTAACACACCCAGGAAAGAGCAGACTGACCACACTCTGTCAATGTAACACACCCAGGGAAGTGCAGTACGACCCCACTCAGTCAATGTAACACACCCAGGGAAGAGCAGACTGACCACACTGTGTCAATGAACCACACCCAGTGAACAGCAGACTGAACCGACTCGGTCAATGTACCACACCCAGTGAAGAGCAGACTGACCCGACTCTGTCAGTGTAAAACACCCAGGGAAGAACAGACTGAACCCACTCTGTCAATATTACACAACCAGAGAAGATGAGATTGACCCCACTCTATAATGTAACATACCAACGGAAGAGCAGACTGACCACAATCTGTCAATGTAACACACCCAGGGAAGAATAGACAGACTCCACTCTGTCAATGTAAGCCACCAGGGAAGAGCAGACTGACCTCACATTGTCAATGTAACACACCTAGGGAAGAGCAGACTGACCTCACACTGTCAATGTAACACACCCAGGGAAGAGCAGACTGACCTCACGCTGTCAATGTAACAGACCCCGGGAAGAGCAGACTGACCCAACTTTGTCAATATAACACACCCAGGGAAGAACAGACTGAACCCACTCTGTCAATATTACACAACCAGAGAAGATGAGATTGACCCCACTCTATAATGTAACATACCAACGGAAGAGCAGACTGACCACAATCTGTCAATGTAACACACCCAGGGAAGAATAGACAGACCCCACTCTGTCAATGTAAGCCACCAGGGAAGAGCAGACTGACCTCACATTGTCAATGTAACACACCTAGGGAAGAGCAGACTGACCCCACTCTGTCAATGTAACACAACCAGGGAAGATCAGACAGACCCCACTCTGTCAATGTAACACACCCAGGGAAGAACAGTCTGACCCCACTCTGTCAAAATGTAACACACCCAGGGAAGAGCAGAATGACCACACTCTGTCAATGTAACACATCCAGGGAAGAGCAGACTGACCCCACTCTGTCAATATAACACAGCCAGGGAAGAGCAGACTGACACCACTCAGTCAACGTAACATACTCACGGAAGATCAGACTGACCCAACACTATCAATGTAACACACCCAGGGGGGAGCAGACTGACAACACTCTGTCAATGTAACACACCCAAGGAAGTGCAGAACCACCCCACTCTTTCAAAGTAACCCACCGAGGAAAGAGCAGACTGACCCCACTCGGTCAATGTAACACACCCAGGGAATACCAGACTGAACCCACTCTGTCAATGTAACACACCCAGGAAATAGCACACGGACCTCACTCTGACAAACTGACTCACGCAGTCAGAAGCAGAATCACCCCACTCTGTCAATATAACACACCCAGCGAAGAGCAGACTGACCCCACTCTGTCAATGTAACCCACCCAGAGATGACCCGGCTGACCCCACTCTGTCAATGTAACCCACCCAGGGAAGAACAGACTGACCCCACACTGTCAATGTAACACACCCAGGGAAGAGCAGACTGACCTCACACTGTCATTGTATCACACCCAGGGAAGATCAGACTGACCCCACTCTGTCAATGTAACACACCCAGGGAAGAGCAGACTGACCACACTCTGTCAATGTAACACACCCAGGAAAGAGCAGACTGACCCCACTCAGTCAATGTAACCCACCCAGGGAAGAGTAGACTGACCCCACTCTGTCAATGTAACACACCCAGTGAAGAGCAGATTGACCCCACTCTGTCAATGTAACACACCCAGGGAAGAGCAGACTGACCACACTCTGTCAATGTACCAGACCCAGGGAACAGCAGACTGACCCGACTCGGTCAATGTACCACACCCAGTGAAAAGCAGACTGACCCGACTCTGGCAGTGTAACACACCCATGGAAGAGCAGACTGACCCCACTCTGTCAATGTAACACACCCAGTGAATAGCAGACTGACCTCACTCTGTCAATGTAATACACCCAGGGATGAACAGACTGAACCCACTCTGTCAATATAACACACCCAGAGAAGATCAGATTGACCCCACTCTATAAATGTAACATACCCAGGGAAGAGCAGACTAAGCGCAATCTGTCAATGTAACACACCCAGGGATGGGCAGACTGACCGCAATCTGTCAATGTCACACACCCAGTGAATAGCAGACTGACCTCACTCTGTCAATGTCACACACCCAGGGAAGAACAGACTGAACGCACTCTGTCAATATAACACACACAGAGAAGATCAGATTGACCCCACTCTATCAATATAACATACTCAGGGAAGAGCAGACTGACCGCAATCTGTCAATATAACACACCCAGGGAAGAGCAGACTGACCACACTCTATCAAAGTAACACACCCAGGGAAGAATAGACAGACCCCACTCTGTCAATGTAAGCCACCAGGGAAGAGTATACTGACCTCATACTGTCAATGTAACACACCCAGGGAAGAGCAGACTGACCTCACGCTGTCAATGTAACAGACCCAGGGAAGAGCAGACTGACCCCACTCTGTCAATGTAACACACCCAGGGAAGAGCAGACTGACCTCACGCTGTCAATGTAACACACCCAGGGAAGAGCAGACTGACCCCACTCTGTCAATGTAACACACCCAGGGAAGAGCAGACTGACCACACTGTGTCAATGAACCACACCCAGTGAACAGCAGACTGAACCGACTCGGTCAATGTACCACACCCAGTGAAGAGCAGACTGACCCGACTCTGTCAGTGTAAAACACCCAGGGAAGAACAGACTGAACCCACTCTGTCAATATTACACAACCAGAGAAGATGAGATTGACCCAACTCTATAATGTAACATACCAACGGAAGAGCAGACTGACCGCAATCTGTCAATGTAACACACCCAGGGAAGAATAGACAGACCCCACTCTGTCAATGTAAGCCACCAGGGAAGAGCAGACTGACCTCACATTGTCAATGTAACACACCTAGGGAAGAGCAGACTGACCTCACACTGTCAATGTAACACACCCAGGGAAGAGCAGACTGACCTCACGCTGTCAATGTAACAGACCCCTGGAAGAGCAGACTGACCCAACTTTGTCAATATAACACACCCAGGGAAGAGCAGACTGACCCCACTCTGTCAATGTAACACAACCAGGGAAGAGCAGACTGACCCCACTCTGTCAATGTAACACACCCAGTGAAGAGCAGATTGACCCCACTCTGTCAATGTAACACACCCAGGGAAGAGCAGACTGACCACACTCTGTCAATGTACCAGACCCAGGGAACAGCAGACTGACCCGACTCGGTCAATGTACCACACCCAGTGAAAAGCAGACTGACCCGACTCTGGCAGTGTAACACACCCATGGAAGAGCAGACTGACCCCACTCTGTCAATGTAACACACCCAGTGAATAGCAGACTGACCTCACTCTGTCAATGTAATACACCCAGGGAAGAACAGACTGAACCCACACTGTCAATATAACACACCCAGAGAAGATCAGATTGACCCCAATCTATAAATGTAACATACCCAGGGAAGAGCAGACTAAGCGCAATCTGTCAATGTAACACACCCAGGTATGGGCAGACTGACCGCAATCTGTCAATGTCACACACCCAGTGAATAGCAGACTGACCTCACTCTGTCAATGTCACACACCCAGGGAAGAACAGACTGAACGCACTCTGTCAATATAACACACCCAGAGAAGATCAGATTGACCCCACTCTATCAATATAACATACTCAGGGAAGAGCAGACTGACCGCAATCTGTCAATATAACACACCCAGGGAAGAGCAGACTGACCACACTCTATCAAAGTAACACACCCAGGGAAGAATAGACAGACCCCACTCTGTCAATGTAAGCCACCAGGGAAGAGTATACTGACCTCATACTGTCAATGTAACACACCCAGGGAAGAGCAGACTGACCTCACGCTGTCAATGTAACAGACCCAGGGAAGAGCAGACTGACCCCACTCTGTCAATGTAACACACCCAGGGAAGAGCAGACTGACCACACTGTGTCAATGAACCACACCCAGTGAACAGCAGACTGAACCGACTCGGTCAATGAACCACACCCAGTGAAGAGCAGACTGACCCGACTCTGTCAGTGTAAAACACCCAGGGAAGAACAGACTGAACCCACTCTGTCAATATTACACAACCAGAGAAGATGAGATTGACCCCACTCTATAATGTAACATACCAACGGAAGAGCAGACTGACCACAATCTGTCAATGTAACACACCCAGGGAAGAATAGACAGACCCCACTCTGTCAATGTAAGCCACCAGGGAAGAGCAGACTGACCTCACATTGTCAATGTAACACACCTAGGGAAGAGCAGACTGACCTCACACTGTCAATGTAACACACCCAGGGAAGAGCAGACTGACCACAATCTGTCAACTTACCACACCCAGGGAACAGCAGACTAACCCGACTCGGTCAATGTACCACACCCAGTGAAGAGCAGACTGACCCGACTCTGTCAGTGTAACACACCCAGGGAAGAGCAGACTGAACCCACTCTGTCAATGAAACACACCCAGTGAATAGCAGACTGACCTCACTCTGTCAATGTAACACACCCAGGGAAGAGCAGACTGACTACACTCTGTCAATGTAACGCACCCAGGGAAGAACAGACTGAACCCACTTTGTCAATATAACACACCCAGAGAAGATCAGATTGACCCCACTCTATGAATGTAACATACCCAGGGAAGAGCAGACTGAGCGCAATCTGTCAATGTAACACACCCAGGGAAGAGCAGACTGACCCCACTCTGTCAATGTAACACACCCAGTGAATAGCAGTCTGACCTCTCTCTGTCAATGTCACACACCCAGGGAAGAACAGACTGAACGCACTCTGTCAATATAACAAAGCCAGAGAAGATGAGATTGACACCACTCTATCAATGTAACATACTCAGGGAAGAGTAGACTGACCTCATACTGTCAATTTAACAAACCCAGGGAAGAGCAGACTGACCTCACACTGTCAATTTAACAGACCCAGGGAAGAGCAGACTGACCCCACTCTGTCAATGTAACACACCCAAAGAAGAGCAGACTGACCCGACTCTATCAATGTAACACAACCAGGGAAGACCAGACTGACCCCACTCTGTCAATGTAACCCACCCAGGGCAGAGCAGACTGACCTCACTCTGTCAATGTAACACACGCAGGGAAGAACAGACTGACCCAGTCTGTCATTGTAACCCACCCAGGGAAGACCAGACTGACCCCACTCTGTCAATGAAACACACACAGGGAAGAGCAGACTGACACCACTCTGTCAATGTAACACACCCAGGGAAGAGCAGACTGACCACACTCTGTCAATGTAACACACCCAGGAAAGAGCAGACTGACCACACTCTGTCAATGTAACACACCCAGGGAAGAGCAGTACGACCCCACTCAGTCAATGTAACACACCCAGGGAAGAGCAGACTGACCCCACTCTGTCAATATAACACAGCCAGGGAAGAGCAGACTGACACCACTCAGTCAATGTAACATACTCAGTGAAGAGCTGACTGACACCACTCTGTCAATGTAACACACCCAGGGAAGAACAGACTGACCCCACTCTGTCATTGGAACACACCCAGGGAAGAGTAGACTGACCCCTCTCTGTCAAAATAACACACCCAGGGAAGATAAGACTGACCCCATTCAGTCAATGTAACGCACCCAGGGAAGAGCAGACGGACCCCACTCTGTCAATGTAACACACCCAGGGAAGAACAGACTGAAGCCATTTAGTCAATGTAACACACCCAGGGAAGAGCAGACTGAACCCACTCTGTCAATGTAAAACAACCAGGGAAGAGCAGACTGACTCAACTCTGTCAATGTAACACACATAAAGAAGAGCAGACTGACCCCACCCAGTCAATGTAACACACCCAGGAAAGAGCAGACTGACCCCACTCTGTCAACGTAACCCACCCAGGGAAGAGCAGACTGAACCCACTCTGTCAACGTAACCCACGCAGGGAAGAGCGGACTGACCCCACTCTGTCAATGTTACACACCCAGGGAAGAACAGACTGACCCAATTTAGTCAATGTAACACACCCAAGGAAGAGCAGACTGAAACCACTCTGTCAATGTAAAACAACCAGGGAAGAGCAGACTGACTCAACTCTGTCAATGTAACACACACAAAGAAGAGCAGACTGACCCCACCCAGTCAATGTCACATACCCAGGGAAGAGCAGACTTACCCCAAACTGTCAATGAAACACACTAAGGGAGGGGCAAACTGACCCGACTCTGTCAATGTAACACAGCCAGGGAAGAGCAGACTGAACCCACTCTGTCAATGTAACACAACCAGGGAAGAGCAGACTGACCCCACCCAGTCAATGTAACATACCCAGGGAAGATCCGACTGACCCCAATCTGTCAATGAAGCAAACCCAGGGAGGGGCAAACTGACCCCACTCTGTCAATGTAACACACCCAGGAAAGAGCAGACTGACCCCACTCTGTCAACGTAACCCACCCAGGGAAGAGCAGTCTGACCCCACTCTGTCAATGTAACACACCCAGGGAAGAGGAGACTGACAGATCTCTGTCAATGTAACACACCGAGGGAAGAGCAGACAGACCCCACTCTTAAAATGAAACCCACCCAGGGAAGAGCAGACTGACCCCACTCTGTCAATGTAACACACGCAGGAAAGAGCAGACTGACCCCACTCTGTCAATGTAACACACCGAGGACAGAGCAGACTGACGCCACTCTGTCAATGTAGAACACCCAGGGAAGAGGAGACTGACAGATCTCTGTCAATGTAACACACTGAGGGAAGAGCAGACTGACCCCACTCTTAAAATCAAACCCACCCAGGGAAGAGCAGACTGACCCCACTCTGTCAATGTAACACACACAAAGAAGAGCAGACTGACCCCACCCAGTCAATGTAACATACCCAGGGAAGATCAGACTGACACCAATCTGTCAATGAAACACACCCAGGGAGGGGCAAACTGACCCCACTCTGTCAATTTAACACACGCAGGGAAAGCATGCTGACCCCAATCTGTCAATATAACACACCCAGGGAAGAGCAGACTGACACCTCTCGGTCAAAGTAATACACCCAGGGAAGAGCAGACTGACCCCACTCTGTCATTGGAATACTCCCAGGGAAGAGCAGACTGACCCCACTCTTTCAATGTAACATACCCAGGAAAGAGCAGACTGACACCACTCTGTCAATGTAACACACCGAGGGAAGAGCAGACTGACCCCACTCTGTCAATGTAAAACACACAGGGAAGAGCAGACTGACCCCACTTTGGCAATGTAACACACCCAGGGAAGAGCAGACTGACCCCATTTAGTCAATGTAACACACCCAGGGAAGAGCAGACTGACCCCATTTAGTCAATGTAACGCAACCAGGGAAGAGCAGACTGACCCCACTCTGTCAATGTAACACACACAAAGAAGAGCAGACTGACCCCACCCAGTCAACGTAACATACCCAGGGAAGATCAGACTGACACCAATCTGTCAATGAAACACACCCAGGGAGGGGCAAACTGACCCCACTCTGTCAATTTAACACAGTCAGGGAAGAGCAGACTGAATCCACACTGTCAATGTAACACACCCCGGGAAGAGCAGACTGAACCCACTCTGTCAATGTAACACACACAGGGAAGAGAAGACTGAACCCAATCTGTCAATGTAACACATTCATGGAAGAGCAGACTGACCCCACTCTGTCAATGTAACACAACCAGTGAAGACCAGACTGACCCCACTCTGTCAATTTAACCCTCCCAGGGAAGAGCGGACTGACCTCACTCTGTCAATGTAACACACCCAGGGAAGAACAGACTGACCCCACTCTGTCAATGTAACACACCCAGGGAAGAGCAGACTGACCCAGTCTGTCATTGTACCCCACCCAGGGAAGACCAGACTGACCCCACTCTGTCAATGTAACACACACAGGGAAGAGCAGACTGACCCCGCTCTGTCAATGTAACACACCCAGGAAAGAGCAGACTGACCACACTCTGTCAATGTAACACACCCAGGGAAGAGCAGACTGACCACACTCTGTCAATGTAACACACCCAGGAATGAGCAGACTGACCACACTCTGTCAATGAACCACACCCAGTGAACAGCAGATTGAACCGACTCGGTCAATGTACCACACCCCGTGAAGAGCAGACTGACCCGACTCTGTCAGTTTAACACACCCAGGGAAGAGCAGACTGACCCCACTCTGTCAATGTAACACACCCAGGGAAGAGCAGTACGACCCCACTCAGTCAATGTAACACACCCAGGGAAGAGCAGACTGACCACACTGTGTCAATGAACCACACCCAGTGAACAGCAGACTGAACCGACTCGGTCAATGTACCACACCCAGTGAAGAGCAGACTGACCCGACTCTGTCAGTGTAAAACACCCAGGGAAGAACAGACTGAACCCACTCTGTCAATATTACACAACCAGAGAAGATGAGATTGACCCCACTCTATAATGTAACATACCAACGGAAGAGCAGACTGACCGCAATCTGTCAATGTAACACACCCAGGGAAGAATAGACAGACCACACTCTGTCAATGTAAGCCACCAGGGAAGAGCAGACTGACCTCACATTGTCAATGTAACACACCTAGGGAAGAGCAGACTGACCTCACACTGTCAATGTAACACACCCAGGGAAGAGCAGACTGACCACAATCTGTCAACTTACCACACCCAGGGAACAGCAGACTAACCCGACTCGGTCAATGTACCACACCCAGTGAAGAGCAGACTGACCCGACTCTGTCAGTTTAACACACCCAGGGAAGAGCAGACTGACCCCACTCTGTCAATGTAACACACCCAGGGAAGAGCAGTACGACCCCACTCAGTCAATGTAACACACACAGGGAAGAGCAGACTGACCACACTGTGTCAATGAACCACACCCAGTGAACAGCAGACTGAACCGACTCGGTCAATGTACCACACCCAGTGAAGAGCACACTGACCACACTCTGTCAATGTAACGCACCCAGGGAAGAACAGACTGAACCCACTTTGTCAATATAACACACCCAGAGAAGATCAGATTGACCCCACTCTATGAATGTAACATACCCAGGGAAGAGCAGACTGAGCGCAATCTGTCAATGTAACACACCCAGGGAAGAGCAGACTGACCCCACTCTGTCAATGTAACACACCCAGTGAATAGCAGTCTGACCTCACTCTGTCAATGACACACACCCAGGGAAGAACAGACTGAACGCAATCTGTCAATATAACAAAGCCAGAGAAGATGAGATTGACACTACTCTATCAATGTAACATACTCAGGGAAGAGTAGACTGACCTCATACTGTCAATTTAACAAACCCAGGGAAGAGCAGACTGACCTCACACTGTCAATTTAACAGACCCAGGGAAGAGCAGACTGACCCCACTCTGTCAATGTAACACACCCAAAGAAGAGCAGACTGACTTAACTCTATCAATGTAACACAACCAGGGAAGACCAGACTGACCCCACTCTGTCAATGTAACCCACCCAGGGCAGAGCAGACTGACCTCACTCTGTTAATGTAACACACGCAGGGAAGAACAGACTGACCCAGTCTGTCATTGTAACCCACCCAGGGAAGACCAGACTGACCCAACTGTGTCAATGAAACACACACAGGGAAGAGCAGACTGACCCCACTCTGTCAATGTAACACACCCAGGGAAGAGCAGTACGACCCCACTCAGTCAATGTAACACACCCAGGGAAGAGCAGACTGACCCCACTCTGTCAATATAACACAGCCAGGGAAGAGCAGACTGACACCACTCAGTCAATGTAACATACTCAGTGAAGAGCAGACTGACCCCACACTGTCAATGTAACACACCCAGGGGGAGCAGACCTACCCGACTATGTCAGTGTAACACACCCAAGGAAGTGCAGACTGACCCCACTCTTTCAAAGTAACCCACCGAGGAAAGAGTAGACTGATCCAACTCTGTCAATGTATCACACCCAGGGAAGACCAGACTGACCCCACTCTGTCAATGTAACACACCCAGGGAAGACCGGACTGACCCCACACTGTCAATGTAACACACCCAGGGTAGACCTGACTGACCCCACTCTGTCAATGTAACACAACCAGGGAAGAGCAGACTGACCCCACTCTGTCAACGTAACACACCCAGGGAAGAGGAGACTGACGCCACTCTTAAAATGAAACCCAACCAGGGAAGAGCAGACTGACCCCACTCTGTCAATGTAACACACGCAGGAAAGAGCAGACTGACCCCACTCTGTCAATGTAACACTTAGAGGACAGAGCAGACTGACCCCACTCTGTCAATGTAGAACACCCAGGGAAGAGGAGACTAACAGATCTCTATCAATGTAACACACTGAGGGAAGAGCAGACTGACCCAACTCTTAAAATGAAACCCACCCAGGGAAGAGCAGACTGACCCCACTCTGTCAATGTAACACACCCAGGGAAGAGCAGACTGACCCCACTCTGTCAATGTAACACAACCATGGAAGATCAGACAGACCCCACTCTGTCAATGTAACACACCCAGGGAAGAACAGACTGACCCCACTCTGTCAAAATGTAACTCACCCAGGGAAGAGCAGACTGACCACACTCTGTCAATGTAACACATCCAGGGAAGAGCAGACTGACACCACTCAGTCAACGTAACATACTCAAGGAAGATCAGACTGACTCAACACTATCAATGTAACACACCCAGGGGGGAGCAGACTGACCCCACTCTGTCAATGTAACACACCCAAGGAAGTTCAGAACCACCCCACTCTTTCAAAGTAACCCACCAAGGAAAGAGCAGACTGACCCTACTCGGTCAATGTAACACACCCAGGGAATACCAGACTGAACCCACTCTGTCAATGTCACACACCCAGGAAATAGCACACGGACCTCACTCTGACAAACTGACTCACGCAGTCAGAAGCATAATGACCCCACTCTGTCAATATAACACACAAAGCGAAGAGCAGACTGACCCCACTCTGTCAATGTAACACACCCAAGGAAGAGCAGACTGACCCCAAACTGTCATTGGAACACACCCAGGAGAGAGCAGACTGACCCCAATCTGTCAATATAACACACCCAGGGAATAGCAGACTCACCCCACTCTGTCAATATAACGCACCCGGGGAAGAGGTGACTGACACCACTCTGTCAATGTAACACACACAGGGAAGAGCAGACTGACCCCACTCTGTCATTGGAACACATCCAGGGAAGAGTAGACTGACCCCACTCTGTCAAAATAACACACCCAGGGAAGATAAGACTGACCCCATTCAGTCAATGTAACGCACCCAGGGAAGAGCAGACGAACCCCACGCTGTCAATGTAACACACCCAGGGAAGAACAGACTGACGCCATTTAGTCAATGTAACACACCCAGGGAAGAGCAGACTGAACCCACTCTGTCAATGTAAAACAACCAGGGAAGAGCAGACTGACTCAACTCTGTCAATGTAACACACATAAAGAAGAGCAGACTGACCCCACCCAGTCAATGTAACACACCCAGGAAAGAGCAGACTGACCCCACTCTGTCAACGTAACCCACCCAGGGAAGAGCAGACTGAACCCACTCTGTCAACGTAACCCACGCAGGGAAGAGCAGACTGACCCCACTCTGTCAATGTTACACACCCAGGGAAGAACAGACTGACCCCATTTAGTCAATGTAACACACCCAAGGAAGAGCAGACTGAAACCACTCTGTCAATATAAAACAACCAGGGAAGAGCAGACTGACTCAACTCTGTCAATGTAACACACACAAAGAAGAGCAGACTGACCCCACCCAGTCAATGTCACATACCCAGGGAAGAGCAGACTTACCGCAAACTGTCAATGAAACACACTAAGGGAGGGGCAAACTGACCCGACTCTGTCAATGTAACACAGCCAGGGAAGAGGAGACTGAACCCACTCTGTCAATGTAACACAACCAGGGAAGAGCAGACTGACCCAACTTTGTCAATATAACACACACAGGGAAGAGCAGACTGACCCCACTCTGTCAATGAAACACACCCAGGGAAGATCAGACAGACCCCACTCTGTCAATGTAACACACCCAGGGAAGAACAGACTGACCCCACTCTGTCAAAATTTAACACACCCAGGGAAGAGCAGACTGACCACACTCTGTCAATGTAACACATCCAGGGAAGAGCAGACTGACCCCATTCTGTCAATATAACACAGCCAGGGAAGAGCAGACTGACACCACTCAGTCAACGTAACATACTCACGGAAGATCAGACTGACCCAACACTATCAATGTAACACACCCAGGGGGGAGCAGACTGACAACACTCTGTCAATGTAACACACCCAAGGAAGTGCAGAACCACCCCACTCTTTCAAAGTAACCCACCGAGGAAAGAGCAGACTGACCCCACTCGGTCAATGTAACACACCCAGGGAATATCAGACTGAACCCACTCTGTCAATGTAACACACCCAGGAAATAGCACACGGACCTCACTCTGACAAACTGACTCACGCAGTCAGAAGCAGAATCACCCCACTCTGTCAATATAACACACTCAGCGAAGAGCAGACTGACCCCACTCTGTCAATGTAACCCACCCAGTGATGACCAGACTGACCCAACTCTGTCAATGTAACCCACCCAGGGAAGAACAGACTGACCCCACCCTGTCAATGTAACACACCCAGAGAAGAGCAGACTGACATCACACTGTCATTGTATCACACCCAGGGAAAATCAGACTGACCCCACTCTGTCAATGTAACACACCCAGGGAAGAGCAGACTGACACCACTCAGTCAATGTAACATACTCAGTGAAGAGCAGACTGACCCCACACTGTCAATGTAACACACCCAGGGGGAGCAGACCTACCCCACTATGTCAGTGTAACACACCAAAGGAAGTGCAGACTGACCCCACTCTTTCAAAGTAACCCACCGAGGAAAGAGCAGACTGACCCAACTCTGTCAATGTATCACACCCAGGGAAGACCAGACTGACCCCACTCTGTCAATGTAACACACCCAGGGAAGACCAGACTGACCCCACGCTGTCAATGTAACACACCCAGGGTAGACCTGACTGACCACACTCTGTCAATGTAACACATGCAGGGAAGAGCACACAGACCCCACTCTGTCAATATAACACAGCCAGGGAAGACCAGACTGACCCCACACTGTCAATGTAACACACCCAGGGGGAGCAGACTGAATCCACTCTGTCAATGCAACACACGCAAGGAAGTGCAGACTGACCCCATTCTTTCAAAGTTACCCACCGAGGAAAGAGCAGACGGACCTCAATCTGTCAATGTAACACACCCAGGGAAGAGCAGACTGACCCCATTCAGTCAAAGTAACGCATCCAGGGAAGAGCAGACTGACCCCAATATGTCAATTTAACAGACCCAGGGAAGAGCAGACTGACCTCACACTCTCAATGTAACACACCCAGGGAAGAGCAGACTGAACCCACTCTGTCAATATAACACACCAGGGAAGATCAGACTGACCCCACTCTGTCAATGTAACAGACCCAGGGAAGAGCAGACTGACCTCACACTGTCAATGTAACACACCCAGGGAAGAGCAGACTGACCCCACTCTGTCAATGTACCACACCCAGTGAAGAGCAGACTGACCCGACTCTGGCAGTGTAACACACCCATGGAAGACCAGACTGACCACTCTCTGTCAATGTAACACACCCAGTGAATAGCAGACTGACCTCACTCTGTCAATGTAAAACACCCAGGGAAGAACAGACTGAACCCACTCTGTCAATATAACACACCCAGAGAAGATCAGATTGACCCCACTCTATGAATGTAACATACCCAGGGAAGAGCAGACTGTGCGCAATCTGTTAATGTAACACACCCAGGGAAGAGCAGACTGACCCCACTCTGTGAATGTCACACACCCAGTGAAAAGCGGACTGACCTCACTCTGTCAATGTAACACACCCAGGGAAGAGCAGACTGACCTCACACTGTCAATGTAACAGACCCAGGGAAGAACAGACTGACCCCACTCTGTCAATGTAACACACCCAGGGAAGAGCAGACTGACCCCACTCTGTCAATGTAACACACCCAAGGAAGAGCAGACTGAACCGAGTCTATCAATGAAACACAACCAGGGAAGACCAGACTGACCCCACTCTGTCAATGTAACACACCCAGGGAAGAGCAGACTGACCTCACTCTGTCAATGTAACACTCCCAGGGAAGAGCAGACTGACCACACTCTGTCAATGTAACACACCCAGGGAAGAGCAGACTGACCACACGCTGTCAATGAACCACACCCAGGGAAGAGCAGACTGACCACACGCTGTCAATGAACCACACCCAGTGAACAGCAGACTGAACCGACTCGGTCAATGTACCACACCCAGTGAAGAGCAGACTGACCCCACTCTGTCAATGTAACACACCCAGTGAATAGCAGACTGACCTCACTCTCTCAATGTAACACACACAGGGAAGAACAGAATGAACCCACTCTGTCAATATAACACACCCAGAGAAGATCAGATTGACCCCACTCTATCAATGTAACATACCAAGGGAAGAGCAGACTGACCGCAATCTGTCAATGTAACACAGCCAGGGAAGAGCAGACTGACGCCACTCTATCAATGTAATACACCCAGGGAAGAGCAGACTGACCCCACTCTGTCAATGTAACCCAGCCAGGGAAAGACAGACTGACCCCACTCTGTCAATGTAACACACCCAGGGAAGAGCAGACTAACCTCACTCTGTCAAAGTTACACAACCTGGGAAGGACACACTGACCTCACACTGTCAATGTAACACACACAGGGAAGACCAGACTGACCCCACTCTGTCATTGTCACACACCCAGGGAAGAGCAGACTGACCACACTCTGTCAATGTAACACACCCAGGGAAGAGCAGACTGACCACACTCTGTCAGTTTAACACACCCAGGGAAGAGCAGACTGACCCCACTCTGTCAAAATATAACACACCCAGGGAAGAGCAGACTGACCCCACTCTGTCAAAGTAACACATCCAGGGAAGAGCAGACTGACACCATTCAGTCAATGTAACACACCCAGGGGGAGAAGACCTACCCCACTATGTCAATGTAACACACCCAGGGAAGACCAGACTGACCCCACACTGTCACTGTAACACACCCAGGGTAGAGCTGACTGACCACACTCTGTCAATGTAACACATGCAGGGAAGAGCAGACAGACCCCACTCTGTCAATATAACACAGCCAGGGAAGAGCAGACTGACCCCACTCTGTCAATGCAACACACCCTAGGAAGTGCAGACTGACCCCACACTTTCAAAGTAACCCACCGAGGAAAGAGCAGACTGACCCCATTCAGTCAATTTAACGCACCCAGGGAAGAGCAGACTGACCCCAATCTGTCAATGTAACACACCCAGGGAAGAGCAGACTGACCCCATTCAGTCAAAGTAACGCACGCAGGGAAGAGCAGACTGACCCCAATCTGTCAAAGTCACAGACCCAGGGAAGAGCAGACTGACCTCACACTGTCAATGTAACACACCCAGGGAAGAGCAGACTGAACCCACTCTGTCAATATAACACACCAGGGAAGATCAGACTGACCCCACTCTGTCAATGTAACAGACCCAGGGAAGAGCAGACTGACCTCACACTGTCAATGTAACACACCCAGGGAAGAGCAGACTGACCCCACTCTGTCAATGTACCACACCCAGTGAAGAGCAGACTGACCCGACTCTGGCAGTGTAACACACACATGGAAGACCAGACTGACCCCACTCTGTCAATGTCACACACCCAGTGAATAGCAGACTGACCTCACTCTGTCAATGTAAAACACCGAGGGAAGAACAGACTGAACCCACTCTGTCAATATAACACACCCAGAGAAGATCAGATTGACCCCACTCTATGAATGTAACATACCCAGGGAAGAGCAGACTGAGCGCAATCTGTTAATGTAACACACCCAGGGAAGAGCAGACTAACCCCACTCTGTCAATGTAACAAACCCAGGGAAGGGCAGACTGACCCCACACTGTCAATGTAACACACCCAGGGAAGAGCAGACTGACCCCACTCTGTCAAAATATAACACACCCAGGGAAGAGCAGACTGACCTCACTCTGTCAATGTAACACACCCAGGGAAGAGCAGACTGACCACACGCTGTCAATGAACCACACCCAGTGAACAGCAGACTGAACCGACTCGGTCAATGTACCACACCCAGTGAAGAGCAGACTGACCCGACTCTGTCAGTGTAACACACCCAGGGAAGAGCAGACAGACCCCACTCTGTCAATGTAACACACCCAGTGAATAGCAGACTGACCTCACTCTCTCAATGTAACACACCCAGGGAAGAACAGAATGAACCCACTCTGTCAATATAACACACCCAGAGAAGATCAGATTGACCCCACTCTATCAATATAACATACTCAGGGAAGAGCAGACTGACCGCAATCTGTCAATATAACACACCCAGGGAAGAGCAGACTGACCCCACTCTGTCAATGTCACACACCCAGGGAAGAGCAGACTGACCACACTCTGTCAATGTAACACACCCAGGAATGAGCAGACTGACCACACTCTGTCAATGTAACACACCCAGGGAAGACAAGACTGACCCCACTCTGTCAATGTAACACACCCAGGGAAGAGCAGTACGACCCCACTCAGTCAATGTAACACACCCAGGGAAGAGCAGACTGACCACACTCTGTCAATGAACCACACCCAGTGAACAGCAGACTGACCCGACTCTGTCAGTGTAACACACCCAGGGAAGAGCAGACTGACCCCACTCTGTCAATGTAACCCACCCAGGTAAAAAAAACCAAACTGAACCCACACTGTCAATGTAACACACCCAGGGAAGAGCACACTGACCTCACTCGGTCAATTACCACACCCAGTGAATAGCAGACTGACCTCACTCTGTCAATGTAACACACTCAGGGAAGAACAGACTGACCCCACTCTGTCAGTGTAACACACCCAGGGAAGAGCAGACTGACCCCACTCTGTCAATGTAACACACCCAGGGAAGAGCAGACTGACTGCAATCTGTCAATGTAACACACCCAGGGAAGACCAGACTGACCCCACTCTGTCAATGTAACACACCCAGGGAAGAGCAGACTGACCCCACTCTGTCAGTGTAACACACTCAGGGAAGACCAGACTGACCCCACTCCGTCAATGTCACCAACCCAGGGAAGACCAGACTGACCCCACTCTGTCAATGTAACACACACAGGGAAGACCAGACTGACCCCACACTGTCAATGTAACACACCCAGGGAAGAGCAGACTGACCCCACTCTGTCAGTTTAACACACCCAGAGAAGAGCAGACTGACCACACTCTGTCAATGTAACACACCCAGGAAAGAGCAGACTGACCACACTCTGTCAATGTTACACACCCAGGGAAGACAAGACTGACCCCACTCTGTCAATGTAACACACCCAGGGAAGAGCAGTACGACCCCACTCAGTCAATGTAACACACCCAGGGAAGAGCAGATTGACCACACTCTGTCAAAGAACCACACCCAGTGAACAGCCGACTGATCCGACTCTGTCAGTGTAACACACCCAGGGAAGAGCAGACTGACCCCACTCTGTCAATGTAACATACCCAGGGAAGAGCAGACTGACCGCACTCTGTCAATGTAACACACCCAGGTAAGAGCAGACTGACCACACTCTATCAAAGTAACACACCCAGGGAAGAGCAGACTGACATCACACTGTCAATGTAGCACACCCAGGGAAGAGCAGACTGACCCCACTCTGTCTATTTAACACACCCAGGGAGGAGCAGACTGACCCCATTCTGTCAATGTAACACACCCATGGAAGAGCAGACTGACCCGACACTGTCATTGTAACCCACCCAGGGAAGACCAGACTGACACCACTCTGTCAATGTAACCCACCCAGGGAAGATCAGACTGACCTCACTCTGTCAATTTAACACACCCAAGGAAGAACACACTGACCCCACTCAGTCAATGAATCACAATCGGCGAAGAGCAGACTGACCCCACTCTGTCATTGTAACCCACCCAGGGAAGACCAGACTGACCCCACTCTGTCAATCTAACCCACCCAGGTAAAAAAAAAACAGACTGAACCCACACTGTCAATGTAACACACCCAGGGAAGAGCACACTGACCTCACTCGGTCAATCACCACACCCAGTGAATAGCAGACTGACCTCACTCTGTCAATGTAACACACTCAGGGAAGAACAGACTGACCCCACTCTGTCAGTGTAACACACCCAGGGAAGAACACACTGACCCCACTCAGTCAATGAATCACAACCAGCGAAGAGCAGACTGACCCCACTCTGTCATTGTAACCCACCCAGGGAAGACCAGACTGACCCCACTCTGTCAATGTAACCCACCCAGGTAAAAAAAAACAGACTGAACCCACACTGTCAATGTAACACACCCAGGGAAGAGCACACTGACCTCACTCGGTCAATTACCACACCCAGTGAATAGCAGACTGACCTCACTCTGTCAATGTAACACACTCAGGGAAGAACAGACTGACCCCACTCTGTCAGTGTAACACACCCAGGGAAGAGCAGACTGACACCACTCTGTCAATGTAACACACCCAGGGAAGAGCAGACTGACTACAATCTGTCAATGTAACACACCCAGGGAAGACCAGACTGACCCCACTCTGTCAATGTAACACACCCAGGGAAGACCAGACTGACCCCACTCTGTCAATGTAACACACCCAGGGAAGACCAGACTGACACCACTCTGTCAATGTAACACAGCCAGGGAAGACCAGACTGACCCCACTCTGTCAATGTAACAGACCCAGGGAAGAGCAGACTGACATCACACTGTCAATGTAGCACACCCAGGGAAGAGCAGACTGACCCCGCTCTGTCGATTTAACACACCCAGGGAAGAGCAGACTGACCCCATTCTGTCAATGTAACACACCCATGGAAGAGCAGACTGACCCGACACTGTCATTGTAACCCACCCAGGGAAGACCAGACTGACACCACTCTGTCAATGTAACGCACCCAGGGAAGATCAGACTGACCTCACTCTGTCAATGTAACACACACAGGGAAGAACACACTGACCCCACTCAGTCAATGAATCACAACCAGCGAAGAGCAGACTGACCCCACTCTATCATTGTAACCCACCCAGGGAAGCCCAGACTGACCCCACTCTGTCAATGTAACCCACCCAGGTAAAAAAAAAACAGACTGAACCCACACTGTCAATGTAACACACCCAGGGAAGAGCACACTGAACTCACTCGGTCAATTACCACACCCAGTGAATAGCAGACTGACCTCACTCTGTCAATGTAACACACTCAGGGAGGAACAGACTGACCCCACTCTGTCAGTGTAACACACCCAGGGAAGAGCAGACTGACCCTACTCTGTCAATGTAACACACCCAGGGAAGAGCAGACTGACTGCAATCTGTCAATGTAACACACCCAGGGAAGACCAGACTGACCCCACTCTGTCAATGTAACCCACCCAGGGAAGATCAGACTGACCTCACTCTGTCAATTTAACACACCCAAGGAAGAACACACTGACCCCACTCAGTCAATGAATCACAACCAGCGAAGACCAGACTGACCCCACTCTGTCAATGTAACCCACCCAGGGAAGATCAGACTGACCTCACTCTGTCAGTGTGACACACCCAGGGAAGAACACACTGACCCCACTCAGTCAATGAATCACAACCAGCGAAGAGCAGACTGACCCCACTCTGTCATTGTAACCCACCCAGGGAAGACCAGACTGACCCCACTCTGTCAATGTAACACACTCAGGGAGGAACAGACTGACCCCACTCTGTCAGTGTAACACACCCAGGGAAGAGCACACTGACCTCACTCGGTCAATTACCACACCCAGTGAATAGCAGACTGACCTCACTCTGTCAATGTAACACACTCAGGGAAGAACAGACTGACCCCACTCTGTCAGTGTAACACACCCAGGGAAGAGCAGACTGACACCACTCTGTCAATGTAACACACCCAGGGAAGAGCAGACTGACTACAATCTGTCAATGTAACACACCCAGGGAAGACCAGACTGACCCCACTCTGTCAATGTAACACACCCAGGGAAGACCAGACTGACCCCACTCTGTCAATGTAACACACCCAGGGAAGACCAGACTGACACCACTCTGTCAATGTAACACAGCCAGGGAAGATCAGACTGACCCCACTCTGTCAATGTAACAGACCCAGGGAAGAGCAGACTGACATCACACTGTCAATGTAGCACACCCAGGGAAGAGCAGACTGACCCCACTCTGTCTATTTAACACACTCAGGGAGGAACAGACTGACCCCACTCTGTCAGTGTAACACACCCAGGGAAGAGCACACTGACCTCACTCGGTCAATTACCACACCCAGTGAATAGCAGACTGACCTCACTCTGTCAATGTAACACACTCAGGGAAGAACAGACTGACCCCACTCTGTCAGTGTAACACACCCAGGGAAGAGCAGACTGACACCACTCTGTCAATGTAACACACCCAGGGAAGAGCAGACTGACTACAATCTGTCAATGTAACACACCCAGGGAAGACCAGACTGACCCCACTCTGTCAATGTAACACACCCAGGGAAGACCAGACTGACCCCACTCTGTCAATGTAACACACCCAGGGAAGACCAGACTGACACCACTCTGTCAATGTAACACAGCCAGGGAAGATCAGACTGACCCCACTCTGTCAATGTAACAGACCCAGGGAAGAGCAGACTGACATCACACTGTCAATGTAGCACACCCAGGGAAGAGCAGACTGACCCCACTCTGTCTATTTAACACACCCAGGGAAGAGCAGACTGACCCCATTCTGTCAATGTAACACACCCATGGAAGAGCAGACTGACCCGACACTGTCATTGTAACCCACCCAGGGAAGACCAGACTGACACCACTCTGTCAATGTAACCCACCCAGGGAAGATCAGACTGACCTCACTCTGTCAATGTAACACACACAGGGAAGAACACACTGACCCCACTCAGTCAATGAATCACAACCAGCGAAGAGCAGACTGACCCCACTCTATCATTGTAACCCACCCAGGGAAGCCCAGACTGACCACACTCTGTCAATGTAACCCACCCAGGTAAAAAAAAAACAGACTGAACCCACACTGTCAATGTAACACACCCAGGGAAGAGCACACTGACCTCACTCGGTCAATTACCACACCCAGTGAATAGCAGACTGACCTCACTCTGTCAATGTAACACACTCAGGGAGGAACAGACTGACCCCACTCTGTCAGTGTAACACACCCAGGGAAGAGCAGACTGACCCTACTCTGTCAATGTAACACACCAAGGGAAGAGCAGACTGACTGCAATCTGTCAATGTAACACACCCAGGGAAGACCAGACTGACCCCACTCTGTCAATGTAACCCACCCAGGGAAGATCAGACTGACCTCACTCTGTCAATTTAACACACCCAAGGAAGAACACACTGACCCCACTCAGTCAATGAATCACAACCAGCGAAGAGCAGACTGACCCCACTCTGTCATTGTAACCCACCCAGGGAAGACCAGACTGACCCCACTCTGTCAATGTAACCCACCCAGGTAAAAAAAAACAGACTGAACCCACACTGTCAATGTAACACACCCAGGGAAGAGCACACTGACCTCACTCGGTCAATTACCACACCCAGTGAATAGCAGACTGACCTCACTCTGTCAATGTAACACACTCAGGGAAGAACAGACTGACCCCACTCTGTCAGTGTAACACACCCAGGGAAGAGCAGACTGACACCACTCTGTCAATGTAACACACCCAGGGAAGAGCAGACTGACTACAATCTGTCAATGTAACACACCCAGGGAAGACCAGACTGACCCCACTCTGTCAATGTAACACACCCAGGGAAGACCAGACTGACCCCACAATGTCAATGTAACACACCCAGGGAAGAGCAGACTGACCCCACTCTGTCAGTGTAACACACTCAGGGAAGAGCAGACTGACCCCACTCTGTCAATGTAACACAACCAGGGAAGACCAGACTGACCCCACTCTGTCAATGTAACCAACCCAGGAAAGACCAGACTGACCCCATTCTGTCAATGTAACACACACAGGGAAGACCAGACTGATCCCACACTGTCAATGTAACATACCCAGGGAAGAGCAGACTGACCCCACTCTGTCAATGTAACACACCCAGGGAAGAGCAGACTGACCCCACTCTGTCAATGTAACACACACAGGAAAGACCAGACTGACCCAACTCTGTCAATGTAACCCACACAGGGAAGAACAGACTGACCCCACTCTGTCAATGTAACACACACAGGGAAGACCAGACTGACCCCACAATGTCAATGTAACACACCCAGGGAAGAGCAGACTGACCCCACTCTGTCAGTGTAACACACTCAGGGAAGAGCAGACTGACCCCACTCTGTCAACGTAACACAACCAGGGAAGACCAGACTGACTACAATCTGTCAATGTAACACACCCAGGGAAGACCAGACTGATCCCACTCTGTCAATGTAACACACCCAGGGAAGACCAGACTGACCCCACAATGTCAATGTAACACACCCAGGGAAGAGCAGACTGACCCCACTCTGTCAGTGTACCACACTCAGGGAAGAGCGGACTGACCCCACTCTGTCAACGTAACACAACCAGGGAAGACCAGACTGACCACACTCTGTCAATGTAACCAACCCAGGAAAGACCAGACTGACCCCATTCTGTCAATGTAACACACACAGGGAAGACCAGACTGATCCCACACTGTCAATGTAACATACCCAGGGAAGAGCAGACTGACCCCACTCTGTCAATGTAACACACCCAGGGAAGAGCAGACTGACACCACTCTGTCAATGTAACACACAGAGGAAAGACCAGACTGACCCAACTCTGTCAATATAACCCACACAGGGAAGAACAGACTGACCCCACTCTGTCAATGTAACACACCCAGGGAAGAGCAGACTGACCCACTCTGTCATTGTAACCCACCCAGGGAAGACCAGACTGACCCCACTCTGTCAATGTAACCCACCCAGGGAAGAGCAGACTGACATCACACTGTCAATGTAACACACCCAGGGAAGAGCAGACTGACCACACTCTGTCAATGTAACACACCCAGGGAAGAGCAGACTGATACCATCCTGTCAATGTAACACACCCATGGAAGAGCAGACTGACCCCACACTGTCACTGTAACCCACCCAGGGAAGACCAGACTGACCCCACTCTGTCAATGTAACCCACACAGGGAAGATCAGACTGACCTCACTCTGTCAATGTAACACACCCTGGGAAGAACACACTGACCCCACTCAGTCAATGAATCACAACCAGCGAAGAGCAGACTGACCCCACTCTGTCAATGTAACACAACCAGGGAAGACCAGACTGACCCAACTCTGTCAATGTAACCCACACAGGGAAGAACAGACTGACGCCAATCTGTCAATGTAACACACCCAGGGAAGAGCAGACTGACCCACTCTGTCATTGTAGCCCACCCAGGGAAGACTAGCCTGACCCCACTCTGTCAATGTAACACACCCAGGGAAGAGCAGACTGAATGCAATCTGTCAATGTAACACACCCAGGGAAGACCAGACTGACCCCACTCTGTCAATGTAACACACCCAGGGAAGACCAGACTGACCCCACAATGTCAAAGTAACACACCCAGGGAAGAGCAGACTGACCCCACTCTGTCAGTGTAACACACTCAGGGAAGACCAGACTGACCCCACTCTGTCAATGTAACCAACCCAGGGAAGAGCAGACTGACCCACTCTGTCATTGTAACCCACCCAGGGAAGAGCAGACTGACCTCACTCGGTCAATTACCACACCCAGTGAATAGCAGACTGACCCCACTCTGTCAATGTAACCCACCCAGGGAAGATCAGACTGACCTACTCTGTCAATTTAACACACCCAAGGAAGAACACACTGACCCCACTCAGTCAATGAATCACAACCAGCGAAGAGCAGACTGACCCCACTCTGTCATTGTAACCCACCCAGGGAAGACCAGACTGACCCCACTCTGTCAATGTAACCCACCCAGGTAAAAAAAAACAGACTGAACCCACACTGTCAATGTAACACACCCAGGGAAGAGCACACTGACCTCACTCGGTCAATTACCACACCCAGTGAATAGCAGACTGACCTCACTCTGTCAATGTAACACACTCAGGGAAGAACAGACTGACCCCACTCTGTCAGTGTAACACACCCAGGGAAGAGCAGACTGACACCACTCTGTCAATGTAAAACACCCAGGGAAGAGCAGACTGACTACAATCTGTCAATGTAACACACCCAGGGAAGACCAGACTGACCCCACTCTGTCAATGTAACACACCCAGGGAAGACCAGACTGACCCCACAATGTCAATGTAACACACACAGGGAAGAGCAGACTGACCCCACTCTGTCAGTGTAACACACTCAGGGAAGAGCAGACTGACCCCACTCTGTCAACGTAACACAACCAGGGAAGACCAGACTGACTCCACTCTGTCAATGTAACCAACCCAGGAAAGACCAGACTGACCCCATTCTGTCAATGTAACACACACAGGGAAGACCAGACTGATCCCACACTGTCAATGTAACATACCCAGGGAAGAGCAGACTGACCCCACTCTGTCAATGTAACACACTCAGGGAAGAGCAGACTGACCCCACTCTGTCAATGTAACACACACAGGAAAGACCAGACTGATCCAACTCTGTCAATGTAACCCACACAGGGAAGAACAGACTAACCCCACTCTGTCAATGTAACACACACAGGGAAGAGCACACTGACCTCACTCGGTCAATTACCACACCCAGTGAATAGCAGACTGACCTCACTCTGTCAATGTAACACACTCAGGGAGGAACAGACTGACCCCACTCTGTCAGTGTAACACACCCAGGGAAGAGCAGACTGACCCTACTCTGTCAATGTAACACACCAAGGGAAGAGCAGACTGACTGCAATCTGTCAATGTAACACACCCAGGGAAGACCAGACTGACCCCACTCTGTCAATGTAACCCACCCAGGGAAGATCAGACTGACCTCACTCTGTCAATTTAACACACCCAAGGAAGAACACACTGACCCCACTCAGTCAATGAATCACAACCAGCGAAGAGCAGACTGACCCCACTCTGTCATTGTAACCCACCCAGGGAAGACCAGACTGACCCCACTCTGTCAATGTAACCCACCCAGGTAAAAAAAAACAGACTGAACCCACACTGTCAATGTAACACACCCAGGGAAGAGCACACTGACCTCACTCGGTCAATTACCACACCCAGTGAATAGCAGACTGACCTCACTCTGTCAATGTAACACACTCAGGGAAGAACAGACTGACCCCACTCTGTCAGTGTAACACACCCAGGGAAGAGCAGACTGACACCACTCTGTCAATGTAACACACCCAGGGAAGAGCAGACTGACTACAATCTGTCAATGTAACACACCCAGGGAAGACCAGACTGACCCCACTCTGTCAATGTAACACACCCAGGGAAGACCAGACTGACCCCACAATGTCAATGTAACACACCCAGGGAAGAGCAGACTGACCCCACTCTGTCAGTGTAACACACTCAGGGAAGAGCAGACTGACCCCACTCTGTCAATGTAACACAACCAGGGAAGACCAGACTGACCCCACTCTGTCAATGTAACCAACCCAGGAAAGACCAGACTGACCCCATTCTGTCAATGTAACACACACAGGGAAGACCAGACTGATCCCACACTGTCAATGTAACATACCCAGGGAAGAGCAGACTGACCCCACTCTGTCAATGTAACACACCCAGGGAAGAGCAGACTGACCCCACTCTGTCAATGTAACACACACAGGAAAGACCAGACTGACCCAACTCTGTCAATGTAACCCACACAGGGAAGAACAGACTGACCCCACTCTGTCAATGTAACACACACAGGGAAGACCAGACTGACCCCACAATGTCAATGTAACACACTCAGGGAAGAGCAGACTGACCCCACTCTGTCAGTGTAACACACTCAGGGAAGAGCAGACTGACCCCACTCTGTCAACGTAACACAACCAGGGAAGACCAGACTGACTACAATCTGTCAATGTAACACACCCAGGGAAGACCAGACTGATCCCACTCTGTCAATGTAACACACCCAGGGAAGACCAGACTGACCCCACAATGTCAATGTAACACACCCAGGGAAGAGCAGACTGACCCCACTCTGTCAGTGTACCACACTCAGGGAAGAGCGGACTGACCCCACTCTGTCAACGTAACACAACCAGGGAAGACCAGACTGACCACACTCTGTCAATGTAACCAACCCAGGAAAGACCAGACTGACCCCATTCTGTCAATGTAACACACACAGGGAAGACCAGACTGATCCCACACTGTCAATGTAACATACCCAGGGAAGAGCAGACTGACCCCACTCTGTCAATGTAACACACCCAGGGAAGAGCAGACTGACACCACTCTGTCAATGTAACACACAGAGGAAAGACCAGACTGACCCAACTCTGTCAATATAACCCACACAGGGAAGAACAGACTGACCCCACTCTGTCAATGTAACACACCCAGGGAAGAGCAGACTGACCCACTCTGTCATTGTAACCCACCCAGGGAAGACCAGACTGACCCCACTCTGTCAATGTAACCCACCCAGGGAAGAGCAGACTGACATCACACTGTCAATGTAACACACCCAGGGAAGAGCAGACTGACCACACTCTGTCAATGTAACACACCCAGGGAAGAGCAGACTGATACCATCCTGTCAATGTAACACACCCATGGAAGAGCAGACTGACCCCACACTGTCACTGTAACCCACCCAGGGAAGACCAGACTGACCCCACTCTGTCAATGTAACCCACACAGGGAAGATCAGACTGACCTCACTCTGTCAATGTAACACACCCTGGGAAGAACACACTGACCCCACTCAGTCAATGAATCACAACCAGCGAAGAGCAGACTGACCCCACTCTGTCAATGTAACACAACCAGGGAAGACCAGACTGACCCAACTCTGTCAATGTAACCCACACAGGGAAGAACAGACTGACGCCAATCTGTCAATGTAACACACCCAGGGAAGAGCAGACTGACCCACTCTGTCATTGTAGCCCACCCAGGGAAGACTAGCCTGACCCCACTCTGTCAATGTAACACACCCAGGGAAGAGCAGACTGAATGCAATCTGTCAATGTAACACACCCAGGGAAGACCAGACTGACCCCACTCTGTCAATGTAACACACCCAGGGAAGACCAGACTGACCCCACAATGTCAAAGTAACACACCCAGGGAAGAGCAGACTGACCCCACTCTGTCAGTGTAACACACTCAGGGAAGACCAGACTGACCCCACTCTGTCAATGTAACCAACCCAGGGAAGAGCAGACTGACCCACTCTGTCATTGTAACCCACCCAGGGAAGAGCAGACTGACCTCACTCGGTCAATTACCACACCCAGTGAATAGCAGACTGACCCCACTCTGTCAATGTAACCCACCCAGGGAAGATCAGACTGACCTACTCTGTCAATTTAACACACCCAAGGAAGAACACACTGACCCCACTCAGTCAATGAATCACAACCAGCGAAGAGCAGACTGACCCCACTCTGTCATTGTAACCCACCCAGGGAAGACCAGACTGACCCCACTCTGTCAATGTAACCCACCCAGGTAAAAAAAAACAGACTGAACCCACACTGTCAATGTAACACACCCAGGGAAGAGCACACTGACCTCACTCGGTCAATTACCACACCCAGTGAATAGCAGACTGACCTCACTCTGTCAATGTAACACACTCAGGGAAGAACAGACTGACCCCACTCTGTCAGTGTAACACACCCAGGGAAGAGCAGACTGACACCACTCTGTCAATGTAAAACACCCAGGGAAGAGCAGACTGACTACAATCTGTCAATGTAACACACCCAGGGAAGACCAGACTGACCCCACTCTGTCAATGTAACACACCCAGGGAAGACCAGACTGACCCCACAATGTCAATGTAACACACACAGGGAAGAGCAGACTGACCCCACTCTGTCAGTGTAACACACTCAGGGAAGAGCAGACTGACCCCACTCTGTCAACGTAACACAACCAGGGAAGACCAGACTGACTCCACTCTGTCAATGTAACCAACCCAGGAAAGACCAGACTGACCCCATTCTGTCAATGTAACACACACAGGGAAGACCAGACTGATCCCACACTGTCAATGTAACATACCCAGGGAAGAGCAGACTGACCCCACTCTGTCAATGTAACACACTCAGGGAAGAGCAGACTGACCCCACTCTGTCAATGTAACACACACAGGAAAGACCAGACTGATCCAACTCTGTCAATGTAACCCACACAGGGAAGAACAGACTAACCCCACTCTGTCAATGTAACACACACAGGGAAGAACAGACTGACCCCACTCTGTCAGTGTAACACACTCAGGGAAGAGCAGACTGACCCCACTCTGTCAACGTCACACAACCAGGGAAGACCAAACTGACTACAAACTGTCAATGTAACACACCCAGGGAAGAGCAGACTGACCCCACTCTGTCAATGTAACACACCCAGGGAAGACCAGACTGACCCCACAATGTCAATGTAACACACCCAGGGAAGAGCAGACTGACCCCACTCTGTCAGTGTAACACACTCAGGGAACAGCAGACTGCCCCACTCTGTCAACGTAACACAACCAGGGAACACCAGACTGACCCCACTCTGTCAATGTAACCAACCCAGGAAAGACCAGACTGACCCCATTCTGTCAATGTAACACACACAGGGAAGACCAGACTGATCCCACACTGTCAATGTAACATACCCAGGGAAGAGCAGACTGACCCCACTCTGTCAATGTAACACACCCAGGGAAGAGCAGACTGACCCCACTCTGTCAATGTAACACACACAGGAAAGACCAGACTGACCCAACTCTGTCAATGTAACCCACACAGGGAAGAACAGACTGACCCCACTCTGTCAATGTAACACACCCAGGGAAGAGCAGACTGACCCACTCTGTCATTGTAACCCACCCAGGGAAGACCAGACTGACCCCACTCTGTCAATGTAACCCACCCAGGGAAGAACAGACTGACCCCACACTGTCAATGTAACACACCCAGGGAAGAGCAGACTGACCACACTCTGTCAATGTAACCCACTCAGGGAAGATCAGACCGACCCCACTCTGTCAATGTAACACACCCAGGGAAGATCAGACTGACCCCACTCTGTCAATGTAACATACCCAGGGAAGAGCAGACTGACCGCAATCTGTCAATGTAACACACCCAGGTAAGAGCAGACTGACCACACTCTATCAAAGTAACACACCCAGGGAAGAATAGACAGACCCCACTCTGTCAATGTAACACACCCAGGGAAGATCAGACTGACCCCACTCTGTCAATGTAACAGACCCAGGGAAGAGCAGACTGACATCACACTGTCAATGTAACACACCCAGGGAAGAGCAGACTGACCACACTCTGTCAATGTAACACACCCAGGGAAGAGCAGACTGATCCCATCCTGTCAATGTAACACACCCATGGAAGACCAGACTGACCCCACTCTGTCAGTGTAACCCACCCAGGTAAAAAAAAACAGACTGAACCCACACTGTCAATGTAACACACCCAGGGAAGAACAAACTGACCTCACTCGGTCAATTACCACACCCAGTGAATAGCAGACTGACCTCACTCTGTCAATGTAACACACTCAGGGAAGAACAGACTGAGCCCACTCTGTCAGTGTAACGCACCCAGGGAAGAGCAGACTGACCCCACTCTGTCAAGGTAACACACCCAGGGAAGAGCAGACTGACTGCAATCTTCAATGTAACACACCCAGGGAAGACCAGACTGACCCCACTCTGTCAATGTAACCCACCCAGGGAAGATCAGACTGACCTCACTCTGTCAATGTAACACACCCAAGGAAGAACACACTGACCCCACTCAGTCAATGAATCACAACCAGCGAAGAGCAGACTGACTCCACTCTGTCATTGTAACCCACCCAGGGAAGACCAGACTGACCCCACTCTGTCAATGTAACCCACCCAGGTAAAAAAAAACAGACTGAACCCACACTGTCAATGTAACACACCCAGGGAAGAGCACACTGACCTCACTCGGTCAATTACCACACCTAGTGAATAGCAGACTGACCTCACTCTGTCAATGTAACACACTCAGGGAAGAACAGACTGACCCCACTCTGTCAGTGTAACACACCCAGGGAAGAGCAGACTGACCCCACTCTGTCAATGTAACACACCCAGGGAAGAGCAGACTGACTGCAATCTGTCAATGTAACACACCCAGGGAAGACCAGACTGACCCCACTCTGTCAATGTAACACACCCAGGGAAGACCAGACTGACCCCACAATGTCAAAGTAACACACCCAGCGAAGAGCAGACTGACCCCACTCTGTCAGTGTAACACACTCAGGGAAGACCAGACTGACCCCACTCCGTCAATGTCACCAACCCAGGGAAGACCAGACTGACCCCACTCTGTCAATGTAACACACACAGGGAAGACCAGACTGACCCCACACTGTCAATGTAACACACCCAGGGAAGAGCAGACTGACCCCACTCTGTCAGTTTAACACACCCAGAGAAGAGCAGACTGACCACACTCTGTCAATGTAACACACCCAGGAAAGAGCAGACTGACCACACTCTGTCAATGTTACACACCCAGGGAAGACAAGACTGACCCCACTCAGTCAATGTAACACACCCAGCGAAGAGCAGATTGACCACACTCTGTCAATGAACCACACCCAATGAACAGCAGACTGACCCGACTCTGTCAGTGTAACACACCCAGGGAAGAGCAGACTGACCCCACTCTGTCAATGTAACATACACAGGGAAGAGCAGACTGACCGCACTCTGTCAATGTAACACACCCAGGTAAGAGCAGACTGACCACACTCTATCAAAGTAACACACCCAGGGAAGAATAGACAGACCCCACTCTGTCAATGTAACACAGCCAGGGAAGATCAGACTGACCACACTCTGTCAATGTAACAGACCCAGGGAAGAGCAGACTGACATCACACTGTCAATGTAACACACCCAGGGAACAGCAGACTGACCTCACACTGTCAATGTAGCACACCCAGGGAAGAGCAGACTGACCCCACTCTGTCTATTTAACACACCCAGGGAAGAGCAGACTGACCCCATTCTGTCAATGTAACACACCCATGGAAGAGCAGACTGACCCGACACTGTCATTCTAACCCACCCAGGGAAGACCAGACTGACACCACTCTGTCAATGTAACCCACCCGGCGAAGATCAGACTGACCTCACTCTGTCAATGTAACACACACAGGGAAGAACACACTGACCCCACTCAGTCAATGAATCACAACCAGCGAAGAGCAGACTGACCCCACTCTATCATTGTAACCCACCCAGGGAAGCCCAGACTGACCCCACTCTGTCAATGTAACCCACCCAGGTAAAAAAAAAACAGACTGAACCCACACTGTCAATGTAACACACCCAGGGAAGAGCACACTGACCTCACTCGGTCAATTACCACACCCAGTGAATAGCAGACTGACCTCACTCTGTCAATGTAACACACTCAGGGAAGAACAGACTGACCCCACTCTGTCAGTGTAACACACCCAGGGAAGAGCAGACTGACACCACTCTGTCAATGTAACACACCCAGGGAAGAGCAGACTGACTACAATCTGTCAATGTAACAAACCCAGGGAAGACCAGACTGACCCCACTCTGTCAATGTAACACACCCAGGGAAGACCAGACTGACCCCACAATGTCAATGTAACACACCCAGGGAAGAGCAGACTGACCCCACTCTGTCAGTGTAACACACTCAGGGAAGAGCAGACTGACCCCACTCTGTCAACGTAACACAACCAGGGAAGACCAGACTGACCCCACTCTGTCAATGTAACCAACACAGCAAAGACCAGACTGACCCCATTCTGTCAATGTAACACACACAGGGAAGACCAGACTGATCCCACACTGTCAATGTAACATACCCAGGGAAGAGCAGACTGACCCCACTCTGTCAATGTAACACACCCAGGGAAGAGCAGACTGACCCCACTCTGTCAATGTAACACACACAGGAAAGACCAGACTGACCCAACTCTGTCAATGTAACCCACACAGGGAAGAACAGACTGACCCCACTCTGTCAATGTAACACACACAGGGAAGACCAGACTGACCCCACAATGTCAATGTAACACACCCAGGGAAGAGCAGACTGACCCCACTCTGTCAGTGTAACACACTCAGGGAAGAGCAGACTGACCCCACTCTGTCAATGTAACACACACAGGAAAGACCAGACTGACCCAACTCTGTCAATATAACCCACACAGGGAAGAACAGACTGACCCCACTCTGTCAATGTAACACACCCAGGGAAGAGCAGACTGACCCACTCTGTCATTGTAACCCACCCAGGGAAGACCAGACTGACCCCACTCTGTCAATGTAACCCACCCAGGGAAGAGCAGACTGACATCACACTGTCAATGTAACACACCCAGGGAAGAGCAGACTGACCACACTCTGTCAATGTAAAACACCCAGGGAAGAGTAGACTGATACCATCCTGTCAATGTAACACACCCATGGAAGAGCAGACTGACCCCACACTGTCATTGTAACCCACCCAGGGAAGACCAGACTGACCTCACTCTGTCAATGTAACACACCCTGGGAAGAACACACTGACCCCACTCAGTCAATGAATCACAACCAGCGAAGAGCAGACTGACCCAACTCTGTCAATGTAACCCACACAGGGAAGAACAGACTGACCCCAATCTGTCAATGTAACACACCCAGGGAAGAGCAGACTGACCCACTCTGTCACTGTAGCCCACCCAGGGAAGACTAGCCTGACCCCACTCTGTCAATGTAACACACCCAGGGAAGAGCAGACTGACTGCAATCTGTCAATGTAACACACCCAGGGAAGACCAGACTGACCCCACTCTGTCAATGTAACACACCCAGGGAAGACCAGACTGACCCCACAATGTCAAAGTAACACACCCAGGGAAGAGCAGACTGACCCCACTCTGTCAGTGTAACACACTCAGGGAAGACCAGACTGACCCCACTCTGTCAATGTAACCAACCCAGGGAAGAGCAGACTGACCCACTCTGTCATTGTAACCCACCCAGGGAAGAGCAGACTGACCTCACTCGGTCAATTACCACACCCAGTGAATAGCAGACTGAACCCATTCTGTCAATGTAACCCACCCAGGGAAGATCAGACTGACCTCACTCTGTCAATTTAACACACCCAGGGAAGAACACACTGACCCCACTCAGTCAATGAATCACAACCAGCGAAGAGCAGACTGACCCCACTCTGTCATTGTAACCCACCCAGGGAAGACCAGACTGACCCCACTCTGTCAATGTAACCCACCCAGGTAAAAAAAAACAGACTGAACCCACACTGTCAATGTAACACACCCAGGGAAGAGCACACTGACCTCACTCGGTCAATTACCACACCCAGTGAATAGCAGACTGACCTCACTCTGTCAATGTAACACACTCTGGGAGGAACAGACTGACCCCACTCTGTCAGTGTAACACAGCCAGGGAAGAGCAGACTGACACCACTCTGTCAATGTAACACACACAGGGAAGAGCAGACTGACTCCAATCTGTCAATGTAACACACCCAGGGAAGACCAGACTGACCCCACTCTGTCAATGTAACACACCCAGGGAAGACCAGACTGACCCCACAATGTCAATGTAACACACACAGGGAAGAGCAGACTGACCCCACTCTGTCAGTGTAACACACTCAGGGAAGAGCAGACTGACCCCACTCTGTCAACGTAACACAACCAGGGAAGACCAGACTGACCCCACTCTGTCAATGTAACCAACCCAGGAAAGACCAGACTGACCCCATTCTGTCAATGTAACACACACAGGGAAGACCAGACTGATCCCACGCTGTCAATGTAACATACCCAGGGAAGAGCAGACTGACCCCACTCTGTCAATGTAACACACCCAGGGAAGAGCAGACTGACCCCACTCTGTCAATGTAACACACACAGGAAAGACCAGACTGACCCAACTCTGTCAATGTAACCCACACAGGGAAGAACAGACTGACCCCACTCTGTCAATGTAACACACCCAGGGAAGAGCAGACTGACCAACCCTGTCATTGTAACCCACCCAGGGAAGACCAGACTGACCCCACTCTGTCAATGTAACCCACCCAGAGAAGAACAGACTGACCCCACACTGTCAATGTAACACACCCAGGGAAGAGCAGACTGACCACACTCTGTCAATGTAACCCACTCAGGGAAGATCAGACCGACCCCACTCTGTCAATGTAACACACCCAGGGAAGATCAGACTGACCCCACTCTGTCAATGTAACATACCCAGGGAAGAGCAGACTGACCGCAATCTGTCAATGTAACACACCCAGGTAAGAGCAGACTGACCACACTCTATCAAAGTAACACACCCAGGGAAGAATAGACAGACCCCACTCTGTCAATGTAACACACCCAGGGAAGATCAGACTGACCCCACTCTGTCAATGTAACAGACCCAGGGAAGAGCAGACTGACATCACACTGTCAATGTAACACACCCAGGGAAGAGCAGACTGACCACACTCTGTCAATGTAACACACCCAGGGAAGAGCAGACTGATCCCATCCTGTCAATGTAACACACCCATGGAAGACCAGACTGACCCCACTCTGTCAATGTAACCCACCCAGGTAAAAAAAAACAGACTGAACCCACACTGTCAATGTAACACACCCAGGGAAGAACAAACTGACCTCACTCGGTCAATTACCACACCCAGTGAATAGCAGACTGACCTCACTCTGTCAATGTAACACACTCAGGGAAGAACAGACTGAGCCCACTCTGTCAGTGTAACGCACCCAGGGAAGAGCAGACTGACCCCACTCTGTCAATGTAACACACCCAGGGAAGAGCAGACTGACTGCAATCTGTCAATGTAACACACCCAGGGAAGACCAGACTGACCCCACTCTGTCAATGTAACCCACCCAGGGAAGATCAGACTGACCTCACTCTGTCAATGTAACACACCCAAGGAAGAACACACTGACCCCACTCAGTCAATGAATCACAACCAGCGAAGAGCAGACTGACTCCACTCTGTCATTGTAACCCACCCAGGGAAGACCAGACTGACCCCACTCTGTCAATGTAACCCACCCAGGTAAAAAAAAACAGACTGAACCCACACTGTCAATGTAACACACCCAGGGAAGAGCACACTGACCTCACTCGGTCAATTACCACACCTAGTGAATAGCAGACTGACCTCACTCTGTCAATGTAACACACTCAGGGAAGAACAGACTGACCCCACTCTGTCAGTGTAACACACCCAGGGAAGAGCAGACTGACCCCACTCTGTCAATGTAACACACCCAGGGAAGAGCAGACTGACCGCACTCTGTCAATGCAACACACCCAGGTAAGAGCAGACTGACCACACTCTATCAAAGTAACACACCCAGGGAAGATCAGACTGACCCAACTCTGTCAATTTAACAGACCCAGGGAAGAGCAGACTGACATCACACTGTCAATGTAACACACCCAGGGAAGAGCAGACTGACCCCATTCTGTCAATGTAACACACCCATGGAAGAGCAGACTGACCCGACACTGTTATTGTAACCCACCCAGGGAAGACCAGACTGACACCACTCTGTCAATGTAACCCACCCAGGGAAGATCAGACTGACCTCATTCTGTCAATGTAACACACCCAGGGAAGAACACACTGACCCCACTCAGTCAATGAATCACAACCAGCGAAGAGCAGACTGACCCCACTCTGTCATTGTAACCCACCCAGTGATGACCAGTCTGACCCCACTCTGTCAATGTAACCCACCCAGGTAAAAAAAAATAGACTGAACCCACACTGTCAATGTAACACACCCAGGGAAGAGCACACTGAACTCACTCGGTCAATTACCACACCCAGTGAATAGCAGACTGACCTCACTCTGTCAATGTAACACACTCAGGGAGGAACAGACTGACCCCACTCTGTCAGTGTAACACACCCAGGGAAGAGCAGACTGACCCCACTGTATAAACGTAACACAACCAGGGAAGACCAGACTGACCCCACTCTGTCAATGTAACCAACCCAGGAAAGACCAGACTGACCCCATTCTGTCAATGTAACACACACAGGGAAGACCGGACTGATCCCACACTGTCAATGTAACATACCCAGGGAAGAGCAGACTGACCCCACTCTGTCAATGTGACACACCCAGGGAAGAGCAGACTGACCCCACTCTGTCAATGTAACACACACAGGAAAGACCAGACTGACCCAACTCTGTCAATGTAACCCACACAGGGAAGAGCAGACTGACCCCACTCTGTCAATGTAACACACCCAGGGAAGAGCAGACTGACCCACTCTGTCAATGTAACACACCCAGGGAAGAGCAGACTGACTGCAATCTGTCAATGTAACACACCCAGGGAAGACCAGACTGACCCCACTCTGTCAATGTAACCCACCCAGGGAAGATCAGACTGACCTCACTCTGTCAATGTAACACACCCAGGGAAGAACACACTGACCCCACTCAGTCAATGAATCACAACCAGCGAAGAGCAGACTGACCCCACTCTGTCATTGTAACCCACCCAGGGAAGACCAGACCGGCCCCAATTTGTCAATGTAACCCACCCAGGTAAAAAAAAACAGACTGAACCCACACTGTCAATGTAACACACCCAGGGAAGAGCACACTGACCTCACTCGGTCAATTACGATACCCAGTGAATAGAAGACTGACCTCACTCTGTCAATGTAACACACTCCGGGAAGAACAGACTGACCCCACTCTGTCAGTGTAACACACCCAGGGAAGAGCAGACTGACCCCACTCTGTCAATGTAACACACCCAGGGAAGAGCAGACTGACTGCAATCTGTCAATGTAACACACCCAGGGAAGACCAGACGGACCCCACTCTGTCAATGTAACACACCCAGGGAAGACCAGACTGACCCCACAATGTCAAAGTAACACACCCAGGGAAGAGCAGACTGACCCCACTCTGTCAGTTTAACACACTCAGGGAAGACCAGACTGACCCCACTCTGTCAATGTAACCAACCCAGGGAAGAGCAGACTGACCCACTCTGTCTTTGTAACCCACCCAGGGAAGAGCAGACTGACCTCACTCGGTCAATTACCACACCCAGTGAATAGCAGACTGACCTCACTCTGTCAATGTAACACACTCAGGGAAGAACTGACTGACCCCACTCTGTCAGTGTAACCCACCCAGGGAAGACCAGACTGACCCCACTCAGTCAATGTAACCCATCCAGGGCAGGGCAGACTGAACTCACTCTGTCAATGTAACACACCCAGGGAAGAACAGACTGACCCAGTCTGTCATTGTAACCCACCCAGGGAAGACCAGACTGACCCCACTCTGTCAATGTAACCCACCAAGGGAAGATCAGACTGACCTCACTCTGTCAATGTAACACACCCAGGGAAGAACACACTGACCCCACTCAGTCAATGAATCACAATCAGCGAAGAGCAGACTGACCCCACTCTGTCAATGTCACACACACAGGGAAGAGCAGACTGACCACACTCTGTCAATGTAACACACCCAGGAATGAGCAGACTGACCACACTCTGTCAATGTAACACACCCAGGGAAGACAAGACTGACCCCACTCTGTCAATGTAACACACCCAGGAAAGAGCAGTACGACCCCACTCAGTCAATGTAACACACCCAGGGAAGAGCAGACTGACCACACTCTGTCAATGAACCACACCCAGTGAACAGCAGACTGACCCGACTCTGTCAGTGTAACACACCCAGGGAAGAGCAGACTGACCACACTCTGTCAATGTAACATACCCAGGGAAGAGCAGACTGACCGCAATCTGTCAATGTAACACACCCAGGTAAGAGCAGACTGACGACACTCTATCAAAGTTACACACCCAGGGAAGAATACACAGACCCCACTCTGTCAATGTAACACAGCCAGGGAAGATCAGACTGACCCCACTCTGTCAATGTAACAGACCCAGGGAAGAACAGACTGACCACACTCTGTCAATGTAACACACCCAGGGAAGACAAGACTGACCCCACTCTGTCAATGTAACACACCCAGGGAAGAGCAGTACGAAACCAATCAGTCAATGTAACACACCCAGGGAAGAGCAGACTGACCACACTCTGTCAATGAACCACACCCACTGAACAGCAGACTGACCCAACTCTGTCAGTGTAACACACCCAGGGAAGAGCAGACTGACACCACTCAGTCAATGTAACATACCCAGGGAAGAGCAGACTGACCCCACTCGGTCAATGTAACACAACCAGGGAAGACCAGACTGACCCCACTCTGTCAATGTAACCAACCCAGGGAAGACCAGACTGACCCCACTCTGTCAATGTAACACACACAGGGAAGACCAGACTGATCCCACACTGTCAATGTAACATACCCAGGGAAGAGCAGACTGACCCCACTCTGTCAATGTAACACACCCAGGGAAGAGCAGACTGACCCCACTCGGTCAATGTAACACAACCAGGGAAGACAAGACTGACCCAACTCTGTCAATGTAACACACCCAGGGAAGAGCAGACTGACCTCACTCGGTCAATTACCACACCCAGTGAATAGCAGACTCACCTCACTCTGTCAATGTAACCCACCCAGGGAAGAACAGTCTGACCCCACACTGTCAATGTAACACACACAGGGAAGACCAGACTGATCCCACACTGTCAATGTAACATACCCAGGGAAGAGCAGACTGACCCCACTCTGTCAATGTAACACACCCAGGGAAGAGCAGACTGACCCCACTCGGTCAATGTAACACACCGAGGGAAGAGCAGACTGACCCCACCTTGTCAATGTAACACACCCAGGGAAGAGCAGACTGACCTCACTCGGTCAATTACCACACCCAGTGAATAGCAGACTCACCTCACTCTGTCAATGTAACCCACCCAGGGAAGAACAGTCTGACCCCACACTGTCAATGTAACACACAGAGGGAAGAGCAGACTGACCCCACGCTGTCAATGTAACACACCCAGGGAAGAGCACACTGACCTCACTCGGTCAATTACCACACCCAGTGAATAGCAGACTGACGTAACTCTGTCAATGTAACACACTCAGGGAAGAACAGACTGACCCCACTCTGTCAATGTAACACACCCAGGGAAGAGCAGACTGACCCAACTCTGTCAATGTAACACACACAAGGAAGAGCAGACTGACCCGACTCTATCAATGTAACACAACCAGGGAAGACCAGACTGACCCCACTCTGTCAATGTAACACACACAGGGAAGAGCAGACTGACCCCACTCTGTCAATGTAACACACCCAGGAAAGAGCAGACTGACCACACTCTGTCAATGTAACACACCCAGGGAAGAGCAGTACGACCCCACTCAGTCAATGTAACACACCCAGGGAAGAGCAGACTGACCACACTCTGTCAATGAACCACACCCACTGAACAGCAGACTGACCCAACTCTGTCAGTGTAACACACCCAGGGAAGAGCAGACTGACACCACTCTGTCAATGTAACATACCCAGGGAAGAGCAGACTGACCGCAATCTGTCAATGTAACACACCCAGGTAAGAGCAGACTGACCACACTCTATCAAAGTAACACACCCAGGGAAGAATAGACAGACCCCACTCTGTCAATGTAACACAGCCAGGGAAGAGCAGACTGACCCCACTCTGTCAATGTAACAGACCCAGGGAAGAGCAGACTGACCCAACTCTGTCAGTGTAACACACCCAGGGAAGAGCAGACTGACCCCACTCTGTCAATGTAACACACCCAGGGAAGAGCAGACTGACCCCATTCTGTCAATGTAACACACCCATGGAAGAGCAGACTGACCCCACACTGTCATTGTAACCCACCCAGCGAAGACCAGACTGACCCCACTCTGTCAATGTAACCCACCCAGGGAAGATCAGACTGACCTGACTCTGTCAATGTAACACACCCCGGGAAGAACACACTGACCCCACTCAGTCAATGAATCACAACCAGCGAAGAGCAGACTGACCCCACTCTGTCATTGTAACCCACCCAGGGAAGACAAGACTGACCCAACTCTGTCAATGTAACCCACACAGGGAAGAACAGACTGACTCCACTCTGTCAATGTAACACACACAGGGAAGAGCAGACTGACCCACTCTGTCATTGTAACCCACCCAGGGAAGACCAGACTGACCCCACTCTGTCAATGTAACCAACCCAGGGAAGAACAGACTGACCCCACACTGTCAATGTAACACACCGAGGGAAGAGCAGACTGACCCCACCTTGTCAATGTAACACACCCAGGGAAGAGCAGACTGACCTCACTCGGTCAATTACCACACCCAGTGAATAGCAGACTCACCTCACTCTGTCAATGTAACACACTCAGGGAAGAACAGACTGACCCTACTCTGTCAATGTAACACACCCAGGGAAGAGCAGACTGACCCAACTCTGTCAATGTAACACACACAAGGAAGAGCAGACGGACCCGACTCTATCAATGAAACACAACCAGGGAAGACCAGACTGAACCCACTCTGTCAATGTAACCCACCCAGGGCAGGGCAGACTGACCTCATTCTGTCAATGTAACACACCCAGGGAAGAACAGACTGACCCAGTCTGTCATTGTAACCCACCCAGGGAAGACCAGACTGACCCCACACTGTCAATGTAACACACACAGGGAAGAGCAGACTGACCCCACTCTGTCAATGTAACACACCCAGGAAAGAGCAGACTGACCACACTCTGTCAATGTAACACACCCAGGGAAGACAAGACTGACCCCACTCTGTCAGTGTAACACACCCAGGGAAGAGCAGTACGAAACCAATCAGTCAATGTAACACACCCAGGGAAGAGCAGACTGACCACACTCTGTCAATGAACCACACCCACTGAACAGCAGACTGACCCAACTCTGTCAGTGTAACACACCCAGGGAAGAGCAGACTGACATCACTCTGTCAATGTAACATACCCAGGGAAGAGCAGACTGACCCCACTCTGTCAATGTAACACAACCAGGGAAGACCAGACTGACCCCACTCTGTCAATGTAACCAACCCAGGGAAGACCAGACTGACCCCACTCTGTCAATGTAACACACACAGGGAAGACCAGACTGATCCCACACTGTCAATGTAACATACCCAGGGAAGAGCAGACTGACCCCACTCTGTCAATGTAACACACCCAGGGAAGAGCAGACTGACCCCACTCTGTCAATGTAACACAACCAGGGAAGACAAGACTGACCCAACTCTGTCAATGTAACCCACACAGGGAAGAACAGACTGACCCCACTCTGTCAATGTAACACACCCAGGGAAGAGCAGACTGACCCACTCTGTCATTGTAACCCACCCAGGGAAGACCAGACTGCCCCCACTCTGTCAATGTAACCCACCCAGGGAAGAACAGACTGACCCCACACTGTCAATGTAACACACAGAGGGAAAAGCAGACTGACCCCACTCTGTCAATGTAACACACCCAGGGAAGAGCAGACTGACCTCACTCGGTCAATGTAACACACCCAGGGAAGAGCAGACTGACCCAACTCTGTCAATGTAACACACACAAGGAAGAGCAGACTGACCCGACTCTATCAATGTAACACAACCAGGGAAGACCAGACTGACCCCACTCTGTCAATGTAACCCACCCAGGGCAGGGCAGACTGACCTCACTCTGTCAATGTAACATACCCAGGGAAGAACAGACTGACCCAGTCTGTCATTGTAACCCACCCAGGGAAGACCAGACTGACCCCACTCTGTTAATGTAACACACACCGGGAAGAGCAGACTGACCCCACTCTGTCAATGTAACACACCCAGGAAAGAGCAGACTGACCACACTCTGTCAATGTAACACACCCAGGGAAGACAAGACTGACCCCACTCTGTCAATGTAACACACCCAGGGAAGAGCAGTACGACCCCACTCAGTCAATGTAACACACCCAGGGAAGAGCAGACTGACCACACTCTGTCAATGAACCACACCCACTGAACAGCAGACTGACCCAACTCTGTCAGTGTAACACACCCAGGGAAGAGCAGACTGACACCACTCTGTCAATGTAACATACACAGGGAAGAGCGGACTGACCCCACTCTGTCAATGTAACACACCCAGGGATAAGCAGACTGACCCCACTCTGTCAATGTAACATACCCAGGGAAGAGCAGACTGACCGCAATCTGTCAATGTAACACACCCAGGTAAGAGCAGACTGACCACACTCTATCAAAGTAACACACCCAGGGAAGAATAGACAGACCCCACTCTGTCAATGTAACACAGCCAGGGAAGATCAGACTGACCCCACTCTGTCAATGTAACAGACCCAGGGAAGAGCAGACTGACATCACACTGTCAATGTAACACACACAGGGAAGACCAGACTGACCCCACTCTGTCAATGTAACACACCCAGGGAAGAGCAGACTGACCCCATTCTGTCAATGTAACACACCCATGGAAGAGCAGACTGACCCCACACTGTCATTGCAACCCACCCAGCGAAGACCAGACTGACCCCACTCTGTCAATGTAACCCACCCAGGGAAGATCAGACTGACCTGACTCTGTCAATGTAACACACCCCGGGAAGAACACACTGACCCCACTCAGTCAATGAATCACAACCAGCGAAGAGCAGACTGACCCCACTCTGTCATTGTAACCCACCCAGGGAAGACCAGACTGATCCCACTCTTTCAATGTAACCCACCCAGGTAAAAAAAAACAGACTGAACCCACACTGTCAATGTAACACACCCAGGAAAGAGCACACTGACCTCACTCGGTCAATTAAGAACACCAAGTGAATAGCAGACAGACCTCACTCTGTCAATGTAACACACTCAGGGAAGAACAGACTGACCCTACTCTGTCAGTGCAACACACCGAGGGAAGAGCGGACTGACTGCAATCTGTCAATGTAACACACCCAGGGAAGACCAGACTGACCCCACTCTGTCAATGTAACACACCCAGGGAAGACCAGACTGACCCCACAATGTCAAAGTCACACACGCAGGGAAGAGCAGACTGACCCCACTCTGTCAGTGTAACACACTCAGGGAAGACCAGACTGACCCCACTCGGTCAATGTAACCAACCCAGGGAAGACCAGACTGAACCCACTCTGTCAATGTAACACACACAGGGAAGACCAGACTGACCCCACACTGTCAATGTAACAAACCCAGGGATGAGCAGACTGACCCCACTCTGTCAATGTAACCCACCCAGGGAAGATCAGACTGACCTCACTCTGTCAATGTAACACACCCAGGGAAGAACACACTGACCCCACTCAGTCAATGAATCACAACCAGTGAAGAGCAGACTGACTCCACACTGTCATTGTAACCCACCCAGGGAAGACCAGACTGACCCCACTCTGTCAATGTAACCCACCCAGGTAAAAAAAAACAGACTGAACCCACACTGTCAATGTAACACACCCAGGGAAGAGCACACTGACCTCACTCGGTCAATTACCACACCCAGTGAATAGCAGACTGACCTCACTCTGTCAATGTAACACACTCAGGGAAGAACAGACTGACCCCACTCTGTCAGTGTAACACACCCAGGGAAGAGCAGACTGACCCCACTCTGTCAATGTAATACACCCAGGGAAGAGCAGACTGACTGCAATCTGTCAATGTAACACACACAGGGAAGACCAGACTGACCCCACTCTGTCAATGTAACACACCCAGGGAAGACCAGACTAATCCCACAATGTCAAAGTAACACACCCAGGGAAGAGCAGACTGACCCCACTCTGTCAGTGTAACACACTCAGGGAAGAGCAGACTGACCCCACTCTGTCAATGTAACGCAACCAGGGAAGACCAGACTGACCACACTCTGTCAATGTAACACACCCAGGGAAGAGAAGACTGACCCCACTCTGTCAATGTAACACCCCCAGGGAAGAGCAGAACGACCCCACTCAGTCAATGTAACACACCCAGGGAAGAGCAGACTGACCACACTCTGTCAATGAACCACACCCTGTGAACAGCAGACTGACCCGACTCTGTCAGTGTAACACACCCAGGGAAGAGCAGACTGACCCCACTCTGTCAATGTAACATACCCAGGAAAGAGCAGACTGACCGCACACTGTCAATGTAACACACCCAGGGAAGAGCACACTGACCTCACTCGGTCAATTACCACACCCAGTGAATAGCAGACTGACCTCACTCTGTCAATGTAACACACTCAGGGAAGAACAGACTGACCCCACTCTGTCAGTGTAACACACCCAGGGAAGAGCGGACTGACACCACTCTGTCAATGTAACACACACAGGGAAGAGCAGACTGACCCCACTCTGTCAATGTAACACACACAGGAAAGACCAGACTGACCAAACTCTGTCAATGTAACCCACACAGGGAAGAACAGACTGACCCCACTCTGTCAATGTAACACACCCAGGGAAGAGCAGACTGACCCCACTCTGTCAATGTAACACACCCAGGGAAGAGCAGACTGACCTCACACTGTCATTGTATCACACCCAGGGAAGATCAGACTGACCCCACTCTGTCAATGTAACACACCCAGGCAAGATCAGACAGACCCCACTCTGTCAATGTAACATACCCAGGGAAGAGCAGACTGACCGCAATCTGTCAATGTAACACACCCAGGGAAGAGCAGACTGACCACACTCTATCAAAGTAACACACCCAGGGAAGAAGAGACAGATCCCACTCTCTCAATGTAACACAGCCAGGGAAGATCAGACTGACCCCACTCTGTCAATGTAACAGACCCAGGGAAGAGCAGACTGACATCACACTGTCAATGTAACACACCCAGGGAAGAGCAGACTGACCACACTCTGTCAATGTAACACACCCAGGGAAGAGCAGTACGACCCCACTCAGTCAATGTAACACACCCAGGGAAGAGCAGACTGACCACACTCTGTCAATGAACCACACCCAGTGAACAGCAGACTGACCCGACTCTGTCAGTGTAACACACCCAGGGAAGAGCAGACTGACCCCACTCTGTCAATGTAACATACCCAGGGAAGAGCAGACTGACCGCACACTGTCAATGTAACACACCCAGGGAAGAGCACACTGACATCACTCGGTCAATTACCACACCCAGTGAATAGCAGACTGACCTCACTCTGTCAATGTAACACACTCAGGGAAGAACAGACTGACCCCACTCTGTCAGTGTAACACACCCAGGGAAGAGCGGACTGACACCACTCTGTCAATGTAACACACCCAGGGAAGAGCAGACTGACTGCAATCTGTCAATGTAACACACCCAGGGAAGACCAGACTGACCCCACTCTGTCAATGTAACACACACCCAGGGAAGACCAGACTGACCCCACAATGTCAATGTAACACACCCAGGGAAGAGCAGACTGACCCCACTCTGTCAGTGTAACACACTCAGGGAAGAGCAGACTGACCCCACTCTGTCAACGTAACACAACCAGGGAAGACCAGACTGACCCCACTCTGTCAATGTAACCAACCCAGGAAAGACCAGACTGACCCCATTCTGTCAATGTAACACACACAGGGAAGACCAGACTGATCCCACACTGTCAATGTAACATACCCAGGGAAGAGCAGACTGACCCCACTCTGTCAATGTAACACACCCAGGGAAGAGCAGACTGACCCCACTCGGTCAATGTAACACACACAGGAAAGACCAGACTGACCAACTCTGTCAATGTAACCCACACAGGGAAGAACAGACTGACCCCACTCTGTCAATGTAACACACCCAGGGAAGAGCAGACTGACCCACTCTGTCATTGTAACCCACCCAGGGAAGACCAGACTGACCCCACTCTGTCAATGTAACCCACCCAGGGAAGAACAGACTGACCCCACACTGTCAATGTAACACACCCAGGGAAGAGCAGACTGACCCCAATCTGTCAATGTAACACACCCAGGGAAGAGCAGACTGACCTCACACTGTCATTGTATCACACCCAGGGAAGATCAGACTGACCCCACTCTGTCAATGTAACACACCCAGGCAAGATCAGTCTGACCCCACTCTGTCAATGTAACATACCCAGGGAAGAGCAGACTGACCGCAATCTGTCAATGTAACACACCCAGGTAAGAGCAGACTGACCACACTCTATCAAAGTAACAAACCCAGGGAAGAATAGACAGACCCCACTCTGTCAATGTAACACAGCCAGGGAAGATCAGACTGACCCCACTCTGTCAATGTAACAGACCCAGGGAAGAGCAGACTGACATCACACTGTCAATGTAACACACCCAGGGAAGAGCAGACTGACCACACTCTGTCAATGTAACACACCCAGGGAAGAGCAGACTGATCCCATTCTGTCAATGTAACACACACATGGAAGAGCAGACTGACCCCGCTCTGTCAATGTAACCCACCCATGGAAGATCAGACTGACCCCACTCTGTCAATATAACCAACCCAGGAAAGACCAGACTGACCCCATTCTGTCAATGTAACACACACAGGGAAGACCAGACTGATCCCACACTGTCAATGTAACATACCCAGGGAAGAGCAGACTGACCCCACTCTGTCAATGTAACACACCCAGGGAAGAGCAGACTGACCCCACTCTGTCAATGTAACACACACAGGAAAGACCTGTCTGACCAAACTCTGTCAATGTAACCCACACAGGGAAGAACAGACTGACCCCACTCTGTCAATGTAACACACCCAGGGAAGAGCAGACTGACCCACTCTGTCATTGTAACCCACCCAGGGAAGACCAGACTGACCCCACTCTGTCAATGTAACCCACCCAGGGAAGAACAGACTGACCCCACTCTGTCAATGTAACACACCCAGGGAAGAGCAGACTGACCCCACTCTGTCAATGTAACACACCCAGGGAAGAGCAGACTGACCTCACACTGTCATTGTATCACACCCAGGGAAGATCAGACTGACCCCACTCTGTCAATGTAACACACCCAGGCAAGATCAGACTGACCCCACTCTGTCAATGTAACATACCCAGGGAAGAGCAGACTGACCGCAATCTGTCAATGTAACACACCCAGGTAAGAGCAGACTGACCACACTCTATCAAAGTAACACACCCAGGGAAGAGCAGACTGACCCTACTCTGAAAATTTAACACACCCAGGGAAGAGCAGACTGACCCCATTCTGTCAATGTAACACACCCATGGAAGAGCAGACTGACCCGACACTGTCATTGTAACCCACCCAGGGAAGACCAGACTGACACCACTCTGTCAATGTAACCCACCCAGGGAAGATCAGACTGACCCCACTCTGTCATTGTAACCCACCCAGGGAAGACCAGACTGACCCCACTCTGTCAATGTAACCCACCCAGGTAAAAAAAAACAGACTGAACCCACACTGTCAATGTAACACACCCAGGGAAGAGCACACTGACCCCACAATGTCAATGTTACACACCCAGGGAAGAGCAGACTGACCCCACTCAGTCAGTGTAACACACTCAGGGAAGAGCAGACTGACCCCACTCTGTCAATGGAACAAAACCAGGGAAGACCAGACTGATCCCACACTGTCAATGTAACATACCCAGGGAAGAGCAGACTGACCCCACTCTGTCAATGTAACACACCCAGGGAAGAGCAGACTGACCCCACTCTGTCAATGTAACACAACCAGGGAAGACCAGACTGACCCAACTCTGTCAATGTAACCCACACAGGGAAGAACAGACTGACCCCACTCTGTCAATGTAACACACCCAGGGAAGAGCAGACTGACCCACTCTGTCATTGTAACCCACCCAGGGAAGACCAGACTGACTCCACTCTGTCAATGTAACCCACCCAGGGAAGAACAGACTGACCCCACACTGTCAATGTAACACACCGAGGGTAGAGCAGACTGACCCCACTCTGTCAATGTAACACACCCAGGGAAGAGCAGACTGACCTCACTCGGTCAATTACCACACCCAGTGAATAGCAGACTGACCTCACTCTGTCAATGTAACACACTCAGGGAAGAACAGACTGACCCCACTCTGTCAATGTAACACACCCAGGGAAGAGCAGACTGACCCAACTCTGTCAATGTAACACACACAAGGAAGAGCAGACTGACCCGACTCTATCAATGTAACACAACCAGGGCAGGGCAGACTGACCTCACTCTGTCAATGTAACACACACAGGGAAGACCAGACTGACCCCACTCTGTCAATGTAACCCACCCAGGGAAGATCAGACTGACCTCACTCTGTCAATGTAACACACACAGGGAAGAACAGACTGACCCAACTCTGTCAATGTAACACACCCAGGGAAGAGCAGACTGACCCACTCTGTCATTGTAACCCACCCAGGGAAGACCAGACTGACCCCACTCTGTCAATGTAACCCACCCAGGGAAGAACAGACTGACCCCACACTGTCAATGTAACACACCCAGGGAAGAGCAGACTGACCCCAATCTGTCAATGTAACACACCCAGGGAAGAGCAGACTGACCTCACACTGTCATTGTATCTCACCCAGGGAAGATCAGACTGACCCCACTCTGTCAATGTAACACACCCAGGCAAGATCAGTCTGACCCCACTCTGTCAATGTAACATACCCAGGGAAGAGCAGACTGACCGCAATCTGTCAATGTAACACACCCAGGTAAGAGCAGACTGACCACACTCTATCAAAGTAACACACCCAGGGAAGAATAGACAGACCCCACTCTGTCAATGTAACACAGCCAGGGAAGATCAGACTGACCCCACTCTGTCAATGTAACAGACCCAGGGAAGAGCAGACTGACATCACACTGTCAATGTAACACACCCAGGGAAGAGCAGACTGACCACACTCTGTCAATGTAACACACCCAGGGAAGAGCAGACTGATCCCATTCTGTCAATGTAACACACACATGGAAGAGCAGACTGACCCCGCTCTGTCAATGTAACCCACCCATGGAAGATCAGACTGACCCCACTCTGTCAATGTAACCAACCCAGGAAAGACCAGACTGACCCCATTCTGTCAATGTAACACACACAGGGAAGACCAGACTGATCCCACACTGTCAATGTAACATACCCAGGGAAGAGCAGACTGACCCCACTCTGTCAATGTAACACACCCAGGGAAGAGCAGACTGACCCCACTCTGTCAATGTAACACACACAGGAAAGACCTGTCTGACCAAACTCTGTCAATGTAACCCACACAGGGAAGAACAGACTGACCCCACTCTGTCAATGTAACACACCCAGGGAAGAGCAGACTGACCCACTCTGTCATTGTAACCCACCCAGGGAAGACCAGACTGACCCCACTCTGTCAATGTAACCCACCCAGGGAAGAACAGACTGACCCCACTCTGTCAATGTAACACACCCAGGGAAGAGCAGACTGACCCCACTCTGTCAATGTAACACACCCAGGGAAGAGCAGACTGACCTCACACTGTCATTGTATCACACCCAGGGAAGATCAGACTGACCCCACTCTGTCAATGTAACACACCCAGGCAAGATCAGACTGACCCCACTCTGTCAATGTAACATACCCAGGGAAGAGCAGACTGACCGCAATCTGTCAATGTAACACACCCAGGTAAGAGCAGACTGACCACACTCTATCAAAGTAACACACCCAGGGAAGAGCAGACTGACCCTACTCTGCAAATTTAACACACCCAGGGAAGAGCAGACTGACCCCATTCTGTCAACGTAACACACCCATGGAAGAGCAGACTGACCCGACACTGTCATTGTAACCCACCCAGGGAAGACCAGACTGACACCACTCTGTCAATGTAACCCACCCAGGGAAGATCAGACTGACCTCACTCTGTCAATGTAACACACCCAGGGAAGAACACACTGACCCCACTCAGTCAATGAATCACAACCAGCGAAGAGCAGACTGACCCCACTCTGTCATTGTAACCCACCCAGGGAAGACCAGACTGACCCCACTCTGTCAATGTAACCCACCCAGGTAAAAAAAAACAGACTGAACCCACACTGTCAATGTAACACACCCAGGGAAGAGCACACTGACCCCACTCTGTCAATGTAACACAACCAGGGAAGACCAGACTGACCCCACTCTGTCAATGTAACCAACCCAGGGAAGACCAGACTGACCCCAGTCTGTCAATGTAACACACACAGGGAAGACCAGACTGATCCCACACTGTCAATGTAACATACCCAGGGAAGAGCAGACTGACCCCACTCTGTCAATGTAACACAACCAGGGAAGACCAGACTGACCCACTCTGTCATTGTAACCGACCCAGGGAAGAACAGACTGACCCCACACTGTCAATGTAACACACCGAGGGTAGTGCAGACTGACCCCACTCTGTCAATGTAACACACCCAGGGAAGAGCAGACTGACCTCACTCGGTCAATTACCACACCCAGTGAATAGCAGACTGACCTCACTCTGTCAATGTAACACACTCAGGGAAGAACAGACTGACCCCACTCTGTCAATGTAACACACCCAGGGAAGAGCAGACTGACCCAACTCTGTCAATGTAACACACACAAGGAAGAGCAGACTGACCCGACTCTATCAATGTAACACAACCAGGGAAGACCAGACTGACCACACTCTGTCAATGTAACCCACCCAGGGCAGGGCAGACTGACCTCACTCTGTCAATGTAACACACACAGGGAAGACCAGACTGACCCCACTCTGTCAATGTAACCCACCCAGGGAAGATCAGACTGACCTCACTCTGTCAATGTAACACACCCAGGGAAGAAAACACTGACCCCACGCATTCATTGAATCACAACCAGCGAAGAGCAGACTGACCCCACTCTGTCATTGTAACCCACCCAGGGAAGACCAGACTGACCCCACTCTGTCAATGTAACCCACCCAGGTAAAAAAAAAACAGACTGAACCCACACTGTCAATGTAACACACCCAGGGAAGAGCACACTGACCTCACTCGGTCAATTACCACACCCAGTGAATAGCAGACTGACATCACTCTGTCAATGTAACACACTCAGGGAAGAACAGACTGACCCAACTCTGTCAGTGTAACACACCCAGGGAAGAGCAGACTGACCCCACTCTGTCAATGTAGCACACCCAGAGAAGAGCAGACTGACTGCAATCTGTCAATGTAACACACCCAGGGAGGACCAGACTGACCCCACTCTGTCAATGTAACACACCCAGGGAAGACCAGACTGACCCCACAATGTCAATGTAACACAGCCAGGGAAGAGCAGACTGACCCCACTCTGTCAGTGTAACACACACAGGTAAGAGCAGACTGACCCCACTCTGTCAATGTAACACAACCAGGGAAGACCAGACTGACCCCACTCTGTCAATGTAACCAACCCAGGGAAGACCAGACTGACCCCACTCTGTCAATGTAACACACACAGGGAAGACCAGACTGATCCCACACTGTCAATGTAACATACCCAGGGAAGAGCAGACTGACCCCACTCTGTCAATGTAACACACCCAGGGAAGAGCAGACTGACCCCACTCTGTCAATGTAACACACCCAGGGAAGACCAGGCTGACCCAACTCTGTCAATGTAACCCACACAGGGAAGAACAGACTGACCCCACTCTGTCAATGTAACACACCCAGGGAAGAGCAGACTGACCCACTCTGTCATTGTAACCCACCCAGGGAAGACCAGACTGACCCCACTCTGTCAATGTAACCCACCCAGGGAAGAACAGACTGACCCCACACTGTCAATGTAACACACCCAGGGAAGAGCAGACTGACCCCACTCTGTCAATGTAACACACCCAGGGAAGAGCAGACTGACCTCACACTGTCATTGTATCACACCCAGGGAAGACCAGACTGACGCCACTCTGTCAATGTAACACACCCAGGGAAGATCAGACTGACCACACTCTGTCAATGTAACCCACCCAGGAAACAAAAAACAGACTGAACCCACACTGTCAATGTAACACACCCAGGGAAGAGCACACTGAACTCACTCGGTCAATTACCACACCCAGTGAATAGCAGACTGACCTCACTCTATCAATGTAACACACTCAGGGAGGAACAGACTGACCCCACTCTGTCAGTGTAACACACCCAGGGAAGAGCAGACTGACCCCACTCTGTCAATGTAACACACCCAGGGAAGAGCAGACTGACTGCAATCTGTCAATGTAACACACCCAGGGAAGACCAGACTGACCCCACTCTGTCAATGTAACCCACCCAGGGAAGATCAGACTGAACTCACTCTGTCAATGTAACACACCCAGGGAAGAACACACTGACCCCACTCAGTCATTGAATCACAACCAGCGAAGAGCAGACTGACCCCACTCTGTAATTGTTACCCACCCAGGGAAGACCAGACTGACCCCACTCTGTCAATATAACCCACCCTGGTAAAGAAAAAACAGACTGAACCCACACTGTAAATGTAACACACCCAGGGAAGAGCACACTGACCTCACTCGGTCAATTACCACACCCAGTGAATAGCAGACTGACCTCACTCTGTCAATGTAACACACTCAGGGAAGAACAGACTGACCCCACTCTGTCAGTGTAACACACCCAGGGAAGAGCAGACTGACCCCACTCTGTCAATGTAACACACCCAGGGAAGAGCAGACTGACTGCAATCTGTCAATGTAACACACACAGGGAAGACCAGACTGACCCCACTCTATCAATGTAACACAACTAGGGAAGACCAGACTGACCCCACTCTGTCAATGTAACCAACCCAGGGAAGACCAGACTGACCCCACTCTGTCAATGTAACACACACAGGGAAGACCAGACTGACCCCACTCTGTCAATGTAACACACCCAGGGAAGAGCAGACTGACCCAACTCTGTCAATGTAACACACACAAGGAAGAGCAGACTGACCCGACTCTATCAATGTAACACAACCAGGGAAGACCAGACTGACCACACTCTGTCAATGTAACCCACCCAGGGCAGGGCAGACTGACCTCACTCTGTCAATGTAACACACACAGGGAAGACCAGACTGACCCCACTCTGTCAATGTAACCAACCCAGGGAAGATCAGACTGACCTCACTCTGTCAATGTAACACACCCAGGGAAGAAAACACTGACCCCACGCAGTCATTGAATCACAACCAGCGAAGAGCAGACTGACCCCACTCTGTCATTGTAACCCACCCAGGGAAGACCAGACTGACCCCACTCTGTCAATGTAACCCACCCAGGTAAAAAAAAAACAGACTGAACCCACACTGTCAATGTAACACACCCAGGGAAGAGCACACTGACCTCACTCGGTCAATTACCACACCCAGTGAATAGCAGACTGACATCACTCTGTCAATGTAACACACTCAGGGAAGAACAGACTGACCCAACTCTGTCAGTGTAACACACCCAGGGAAGAGCAGACTGACCCCACTCTGTCAATGTAGCACACCCAGAGAAGAGCAGACTGACTGCAATCTGTCAATGTAACACACCCAGGGAGGACCAGACTGACCCCACTCTGTCAATGTAACACACCCAGGGAAGACCAGACTGACCCCACAATGTCAATGTAACACAGCCAGGGAAGAGCAGACTGACCCCACTCTGTCAGTGTAACACACACAGGTAAGAGCAGACTGACACCACTCTGTCAATGTAACACAACCAGGGAAGACCAGACTGACCCCACTCTGTCAATGTAACCAACCCAGGGAAGACCAGACTGACCCCACTCTGTCAATGTAACACACACAGGGAAGACCAGACTGATCCCACACTGTCAATGTAACATACCCAGGGAAGAGCAGACTGACCCCACTCTGTCAATGTAACACACCCAGGGAAGAGCAGACTGACCCCACTCTGTCAATGTAACACACCCAGGGAAGACCAGGCTGACCCAACTCTGTCAATGTAACCCACACAGGGAAGAACAGACTGACCCCACTCTGTCAATGTAACACACCCAGGGAAGAGCAGACTGACCCACTCTGTCATTGTAACCCACCCAGGGAAGACCAGACTGACCCCACTCTGTCAATGTAACCCACCCAGGGAAGAACAGACTGACCCCACACTGTCAATGTAACACACCCAGGGAAGAGCAGACTGACCCCACTCTGTCAATGTAACACACCCAGGGAAGAGCAGACTGACCTCACACTGTCATTGTATCACACCCAGGGAAGACCAGACTGACGCCACTCTGTCAATGTAACACACCCAGGGAAGATCAGACTGACCACACTCTGTCAATGTAACCCACCCAGGAAAAAAAAACAGACTGAACCCACACTGTCAATGTAACACACCCAGGGAAGAGCACACTGAACTCACTCGGTCAATTACCACACCCAGTGAATAGCAGACTGACCTCACTCTATCAATGTAACACACTCAGGGAGGAACAGACTGACCCCACTCTGTCAGTGTAACACACCCAGGGAAGAGCAGACTGACCCCACTCTGTCAATGTAACACACCCAGGGAAGAGCAGACTGACTGCAATCTGTCAATGTAACACACCCAGGGAAGACCAGACTGACCCCACTCTGTCAATGTAACCCACCCAGGGAAGATCAGACTGAACTCACTCTGTCAATGTAACACACCCAGGGAAGAACACACTGACCCCACTCAGTCATTGAATCACAACCAGCGAAGAGCAGACTGACCCCACTCTGTAATTGTTACCCACCCAGGGAAGACCAGACTGACCCCACTCTGTCAATATAACCCACCCTGGTAAAGAAAAAACAGACTGAACCCACACTGTAAATGTAACACACCCAGGGAAGAGCACACTGACCTCACTCGGTCAATTACCACACCCAGTGAATAGCAGACTGACCTCACTCTGTCAATGTAACACACTCAGGGAAGAACAGACTGACCCCACTCTGTCAGTGTAACACACCCAGGGAAGAGCAGACTGACCCCACTCTGTCAATGTAACACACCCAGGGAAGAGCAGACTGACTGCAATCTGTCAATGTAACACACACAGGGAAGACCAGACTGACCCCACTCTGTCAATGTAACACACCCAGGGAAGACCAGACTGACACCACAATGTCAATGTAACACACCCAGGGAAGAGCAGACTGACCCCACTCTGTCAGTGTAACAGACTCAGGGAAGAGCAGACTGACCCCACTCTATCAATGTAACACAACTAGGGAAGACCAGACTGACCCCACTCTGTCAATGTAACCAACCCAGGGAAGACCAGACTGACCCCACTCTGTCAATGTAACACACACAGGGAAGACCAGACTGACCCCACTCTGTCAATGTAACACACCCAGGGAAGAGCAGACTGACCCAACTCTGTCAATGTAACACACACAAGGAAGAGCAGACTGACCCGACTCTATCAATGTAACACAACCAGGGAAGACCAGACTGACCACACTCTGTCAATGTAACCCACCCAGGGCAGGGCAGACTGACCTCACTCTGTCAATGTAACACACACAGGGAAGACCAGACTGACCCCACTCTGTCAATGTAACCCACCCAGGGAAGATCAGACTGACCTCACTCAGTCAATGTAACACACCCAGGGAAGAAAACACTGACCCCACGCAGTCATTGAATCACAACCAGCGAAGAGCAGACTGACCCCACTCTGTCATTGTAACCCACCCAGGGAAGACCAGACTGACCCCACTCTGTCAATGTAACCCACCCAGGTAAAAAAAAAACAGACTGAACCCACACTGTCAATGTAACACACCCAGGGAAGAGCACACTGACCTCACTCGGTCAATTACCACACCCAGTGAATAGCAGACTGACATCACTCTGTCAATGTAACACACTCAGGGAAGAACAGACTGACCCAACTCTGTCAGTGTAACACACCCAGGGAAGAGCAGACTGACCCCACTCTGTCAATGTAGCACACCCAGAGAAGAGCAGACTGACTGCAATCTGTCAATGTAACACACCCAGGGAGGACCAGACTGACCCCACTCTGTCAATGTAACACACCCAGGGAAGACCAGACTGACCCCACAATGTCAATGTAACACAGCCAGGGAAGAGCAGACTGACCCCACTCTGTCAGTGTAACACACACAGGTAAGAGCAGACTGACCCCACTCTGTCAATATAACCCACCCAGGTAAAGAAAAAACAGACTGAACCCACACTGTAAATGTAACACACCCAGGGAAGAGCACACTGACCTCACTCGGTCAATTACCACACCCAGTGAATAGCAGACTGACCTCACTCTGTCAATGTAACACACTCAGGGAAGAACAGACTGACCCCACTCTGTCAGTGTAACACACCCAGGGAAGAGCAGACTGACCCCACTCTGTCAATGTAACACACCCAGGGAAGAGCAGACTGACCTCAATCTGTCAATGTAACACACACAGGGAAGACCAGACTGACACCACTCTGTCAATGTAACACACCCAGGGAAGACCAGACTGACACCACAATGTCAATGTAACACACCCAGGGAAGAGCAGACTGACCCCACTCTGTCAGTGTAACAGACTCAGGGAAGAGCAGACTGACCCCACTCTATCAATGTAACACAACCAGGGAAGACCAGACTGACCCCACTCTGTCAATGTAACCAACCCAGGGAAGACCAGACTGACCCCACTCTGTCAATGTAACACACACAGGGAAGACCAGACTGACCCCACTCTGTCAATGTAACACACCCAGGGAAGAGCAGACGAACCCCACTCTGTCAATGTAACACAACCAGGGAAGACAAGACTGACCCAACTCTGTCAATGTAACCCACACAGGGAACAACAGACTGACCCCACTCTGTCAATGTAACACACCCAGGGAAGAGCAGACTGACCAACTCTGTCATTGTAACCCACCCAGGGAAGACCAGACTGACCCCACTCTGTCAATGTAACCCACCCAGGGAAGAACAGACTGACCCCACACTGTCAATGTAACACACCGAGGGAAGAGCAGACTGACCCCACTCGGTCAATTACCACACCCAGTGAATAGCAGACTGACCTCACTCTGTCAATGTAACACACTCAGGGAAGAACAGACTGACCCCACACTGTCAATGTAACACACCCAGGGAAGAGCAGACTGACCTCACTCGGTCAATTACCACACCCAGTGAATAGCAGACTGACCTCACTCTGTCAATGTAACACACTCAGGGAAGAACAGACTGACCCCACACTGTCAGTGTAACAAACCCAGGGAAGAGCAGACTGACCCAACTCTGTCAATGTAACACACACAAGGAAGAGCAGACTGACCCGACTCTATCAATGTAACACAACCAGGGAAGACCAGACTGACCCCACTCTGTCAATGTAACCCACCCAGGGCAGGGCAGACTGACCTCACTCTGTCAATGTAACACACCCAGGGAAGAACAGACTGACCCAGTCTGTCATTGTAACCCACCCAGGGAAGACCAGACTGACCCCACTCTGTCAATGTAACACACACAGGGAAGAGCAGACTGACCCCACTCTGTCAATGTAACACACCCAGGAAAGAGCAGACTGACCACACTCTGTCAATGTAACACACCCAGGGAAGACAAGACTGACCCCACTCTGTCAATGTAACACACCCAGGGAAGAGCAGTACGACCCCACTCAGTCAATGTAACACACCCAGGGAAGAGCAGACTGACCACACTCTGTCAATGAACCACACCCACTGAACAGCAGACTGACCCGACTCTGTCAGTGTAACACACACAGGGAAGAGCAGACTGACACCACTCTGTCAATGTAACATAGCAGGGAAGAGCAGACTGACCGCAATCTGTCAATGTAACACACCCAGGGAAGAGCAGACTGACCACACTCTATCAAAGTAACACACCCAGGGAAGAATAGACAGACCCAACTCTGTCAATGTAACACAGCCAGGGAAGATCAGACTGACCCCACTCTGTCAATGTTACAGACCCAGGGAAGAGCAGACTGACCCCACTCTGTCAATGTAACACACCCAGGGAAGAGCAGACTGACCTCACACTGTCATTGTATCACACCCAGGGAAGACCAGACTGACGCCACTCTGTCAATTTAACACACCCAGGGAAGAGCAGACTGACCACACTCTGTCAATGTAACCCACCCAGGTAAAAAAAAACAGACTGAACCCACACTGTCAATGTAACACACCCAGGGAAGAGCACACTGAACTCACTCGGTCAATTACCACACCCAGTGAATAGCAGACTGACCTCACTCTATCAATGTAACACACTCAGGGAGGAACAGACTGACCCCACTCTGTCAATGTAACACACACAGGGAAGACCAGACTGACCCCACTCTGTCAATGTAACACACCCAGGGAAGAGCAGACGAACCCCACTCTGTCAATGTAACACAACCAGGGAAGACAAGACTGACCCAACTCTGTCAATGTAACCCACACAGGGAAGAACAGACTGACCCAACTCTGTCAATGTAACACACTCAGGGAAGAGCAGACTGACCCACTCTGTCATTGTAACCCACCCAGGGAAGACCAGACTGACCCCACTCTGTCAATGTAACCCACCCAGGGAAGAACAGACTGACCCCACACTGTCAATGTAACACACCGAGGGAAGAGCAGACTGACCCCACTCTGTCAATGTAACACACCCAGGGAAGAGCAGACTGACCTCACTCGGTCAATTACCACACCCAGTGAATAGCAGACTGACCTCACTCTGTCAATGTAACACACTCAGGGAAGAACAGACTGACCCCACTCTGTCAATGTAACACACCCGGGGAAGAGCAGACTGACCCAACTCTGTCAATGTAACACACACAAGGAAGAGCAGACTGACCCGACTCTATCAATGTAACACAACCAGGGAAGACCAGACTGACCACACTCTGTCAATGTAACCCACCCAGGGCAGGGCAGACTGACCTCACTCTGTCAATGTAACACACACAGGGAAGACCAGACTGACCCCACTCTGTCAATGTAACCCACCCAGGGAAGATCAGACTGACCTCACTCTGTCAATGTAACACACCCAGGGAAGAAAACACTGACCCCACGCAGTCATTGAATCACAACCAGCGAAGAGCAGACTGACCCCACTCTGTCATTGTAACCCACCCAGGGAAGACCAGACTGACCCCACTCTGTCAATGTAACCCACCCAGGTAAAAAAAAAACAGACTGAACCCACACTGTCAATGTAACACACCCAGGGAAGAGCACACTGACCTCACTCGGTCAATTACCACACCCAGTGAATAGCAGACTGACATCACTCTGTCAATGTAACACACTCAGGGAAGAACAGACTGACCCAACTCTGTCAGTGTAACACACCCAGGGAAGAGCAGACTGACCCCACTCTGTCAATGTAGCACACCCAGAGAAGAGCAGACTGACTGCAATCTGTCAATGTAACACACCCAGGGAGGACCAGACTGACCCCACTCTGTCAATGTAACACACCCAGGGAAGACCAGACTGACCCCACAATGTCAATGTAACACAGCCAGGGAAGAGCAGACTGACCCCACTCTGTCAGTGTAACACACACAGGTAAGAGCAGACTGACCCCACTCTGTCAATGTAACACAACCAGGGAAGACCAGACTGACCCCACTCTGTCAATGTAACCAACCCAGGGAAGACCAGACTGACCCCACTCTGTCAATGTAACACACACAGGGAAGACCAGACTGATCCCACACTGTCAATGTAACATACCCAGGGAAGAGCAGACTGACCCCACTCTGTCAATGTAACACACCCAGGGAAGAGCAGACTGACCCCACTCTGTCAATGTAACACACCCAGGGAAGACCAGGCTGACCCAACTCTGTCAATGTAACCCACACAGGGAAGAACAGACTGACCCCACTCTGTCAATGTAACCCACCCAGGGAAGAACAGACTGACCCCACACTGTCAATGTAACAAACCCAGGGAAGAGCAGACTGACCCCACTCTGTCAATGTAACACACCCAGGGAAGAGCAGACTGACCTCACACTGTCAATGTAACACACCCAGGGAAGAACACACTGACCCCACTCAGTCAATGAATCACAACCAGCGAAGAGCACACTGACCCCACTCTGTCATTGTAACCCACCCAGGGAAGACCAGACTGACCCCACTCTGTCAATGTAACCCACCCAGGTAAAAAAAAACAGACTGAACCCACACTGTCAATGTAACACACAAAGGGAATAGCACACTGACCCCACTCTGTCAATGTAACACAACCAGGGAAGACCAGACTGACCCCACTCTGTCAATGTAACCAACCCAGGGAAGACCAGACTGACCCCAGTCTGTCAATGTAACACACACAGGGAAGACCAGACTGATCCCACACTGTCAATGTAACATACCCAGGGAAGAGCAGACTGACCCCACTCTGTCAATGTAACACAACCAGGGAAGACCAGACTGACCCACTCTGTCATTGTAACCCACCCAGGGAAGAACAGACTGACCCCACACTGTCAATGTAACACACCGAGGGTAGTGCAGACTGACCCCACTCTGTCAATGTAACACACCCAGGGAAGAGCAGACTGACCTCACTCGGTCAATTACCACACCCAGTGAATAGCAGACTGACCTCACTCTGTCAATGTAACACACTCAGGGAAGAACAGACTGACCCCACTCTGTCAATGTAACACACCCAGGGAAGAGCAGACTGACCCAACTCTGTCAATGTAACACACACAAGGAAGAGCAGACTGACCCGACTCTGTCAATGTAACACAACCAGGGAAGACCAGACTGACCACACTCTGTCAATGTAACCCACCCAGGGCAGGGCAGACTGACCTCACTCTGTCAATGTAACACACACAGGGAAGACCAGACTGACCCCACTCTGTCAATGTAACCCACCCAGGGAAGATCAGACTGACCTCACTCTGTCAATGTAACACACCCAGGGAAGAAAACACTGACCCCACGCAGTCATTGAATCACAACCAGCGAAGAGCAGACTGACCCCACTCTGTCATTGTAACCCACCCAGGGAAGACCAGACTGACCCCACTCTGTCAATGTAACCCACCCAGGTAAAAAAAAAACAGACTGAACCCACACTGTCAATGTAACACACCCAGGGAAGAGCACACTGACCTCACTCGGTCAATTACCACACCCAGTGAATAGCAGACTGACATCACTCTGTCAATGTAACACACTCAGGGAAGAACAGACTGACCCAACTCTGTCAGTGTAACACACCCAGGGAAGAGCAGACTGACCCCACTCTGTCAATGTAGCACACCCAGAGAAGAGCAGACTGACTGCAATCTGTCAATGTAACACACCCAGGGAGGACCAGACTGACCCCACTCTGTCAATGTAACACACCCAGGGAAGACCAGACTGACCCCACAATGTCAATGTAACACAGCCAGGGAAGAGCAGACTGACCCCACTCTGTCAGTGTAACACACACAGGTAAGAGCAGACTGACCCCACTCTGTCAATGTAACACAACCAGGGAAGACCAGACTGACCCCACTCTGTCAATGTAACCAACCCAGGGAAGACCAGACTGACCCCACTCTGTCAATGTAACACACACAGGGAAGACCAGACTGATCCCACACTGTCAATGTAACATACCCAGGGAAGAGCAGACTGACCCCACTCTGTCAATGTAACACACCCAGGGAAGAGCAGACTGACCCCACTCTGTCAATGTAACACACCCAGGGAAGACCAGGCTGACCCAACTCTGTCAATGTAACCCACACAGGGAAGAACAGACTGACCCCACTCTGTCAATGTAACACACCCAGGGAAGAGCAGACTGACCCACTCTGTCATTGTAACCCACCCAGGGAAGACCAGACTGACCCCACTCTGTCAATGTAACCCACCCAGGGAAGAACAGACTGACCCCACACTGTCAATGTAACACACCCAGGGAAGAGCAGACTGACCCCACTCTGTCAATGTAACACACCCAGGGAAGAGCAGACTGACCTCACACTGTCATTGTATCACACCCAGGGAAGACCAGACTGACGCCACTCTGTCAATGTAACACACCCAGGGAAGATCAGACTGACCACACTCTGTCAATGTAACTCACCCAGGAAAAAAAAAACAGACTGAACCCACACTGTCAATGTAACACACCCAGGGAAGAGCACACTGAACTCACTCGGTCAATTACCACACCCAGTGAATAGCAGACTGACCTCACTCTATCAATGTAACACACTCAGGGAGGAACAGACTGACCCCACTCTGTCAGTGTAACACACCCAGGGAAGAGCAGACTGACCCCACTCTGTCAATGTAACACACCCAGGGAAGAGCAGACTGACTGCAATCTGTCAATGTAACACACACAGGGAAGACCAGACTGACCCCACTCTGTCAATGTAACACACCCAGGGAAGACCAGACTGACACCACAATGTCAATGTAACACACCCAGGGAAGAGCAGACTGACCCCACTCTGTCAGTGTAACAGACTCAGGGAAGAGCAGACTGACCCCACTCTATCAATGTAACACAACTAGGGAAGACCAGACTGACCCCACTCTGTCAATGTAACCAACCCAGGGAAGACCAGACTGACCCCACTCTGTCAATGTAACACACACAGGGAAGACCAGACTGACCCCACTCTGTCAATGTAACACACCCAGGGAAGAGCAGACTGACCCAACTCTGTCAATGTAACACACACAAGGAAGAGCAGACTGACCCGACTCTATCAATGTAACACAACCAGGGAAGACCAGACTGACCACACTCTGTCAATGTAACCCACCCAGGGCAGGGCAGACTGACCTCACTCTGTCAATGTAACACACACAGGGAAGACCAGACTGACCCCACTCTGTCAATGTAACCCACCCAGGGAAGATCAGACTGACCTCACTCAGTCAATGTAACACACCCAGGGAAGAAAACACTGACCCCACGCAGTCATTGAATCACAACCAGCGAAGAGCAGACTGACCCCACTCTGTCATTGTAACCCACCCAGGGAAGACCAGACTGACCCCACTCTGTCAATGTAACCCACCCAGGTAAAAAAAAAACAGACTGAACCCACACTGTCAATGTAACACACCCAGGGAAGAGCACACTGACCTCACTCGGTCAATTACCACACCCAGTGAATAGCAGACTGACATCACTCTGTCAATGTAACACACTCAGGGAAGAACAGACTGACCCAACTCTGTCAGTGTAACACACCCAGGGAAGAGCAGACTGACCCCACTCTGTCAATGTAGCACACCCAGAGAAGAGCAGACTGACTGCAATCTGTCAATGTAACACACCCAGGGAGGACCAGACTGACCCCACTCTGTCAATGTAACACACCCAGGGAAGACCAGACTGACCCCACAATGTCAATGTAACACAGCCAGGGAAGAGCAGACTGACCCCACTCTGTCAGTGTAACACACACAGGTAAGAGCAGACTGACCCCACTCTGTCAATATAACCCACCCAGGTAAAGAAAAAACAGACTGAACCCACACTGTAAATGTAACACACCCAGGGAAGAGCACACTGACCTCACTCGGTCAATTACCACACCCAGTGAATAGCAGACTGACCTCACTCTGTCAATGTAACACACTCAGGGAAGAACAGACTGACCCCACTCTGTCAGTGTAACACACCCAGGGAAGAGCAGACTGACCCCACTCTGTCAATGTAACACACCCAGGGAAGAGCAGACTGACCTCAATCTGTCAATGTAACACACACAGGGAAGACCAGACTGACCCCACTCTGTCAATGTAACACACCCAGGGAAGACCAGACTGACACCACAATGTCAATGTAACACACCCAGGGAAGAGCAGACTGACCCCACTCTGTCAGTGTAACAGACTCAGGGAAGAGCAGACTGACCCCACTCTATCAATGTAACACAACCAGGGAAGACCAGACTGACCCCACTCTGTCAATGTAACCAACCCAGGGAAGACCAGACTGACCCCACTCTGTCAATGTAACACACACAGGGAAGACCAGACTGACCCCACTCTGTCAATGTAACACACCCAGGGAAGAGCAGACGAACCCCACTCTGTCAATGTAACACAACCAGGGAAGACAAGACTGACCCAACTCTGTCAATGTAACCCACACAGGGAACAACAGACTGACCCCACTCTGTCAATGTAACACACCCAGGGAAGAGCAGACTGACCAACTCTGTCATTGTAACCCACCCAGGGAAGACCAGACTGACCCCACTCTGTCAATGTAACCCACCCAGGGAAGAACAGACTGACCCCACACTGTCAATGTAACACACCGAGGGAAGAGCAGACTGACCCCACTCGGTCAATTACCACACCCAGTGAATAGCAGACTGACCTCACTCTGTCAATGTAACACACTCAGGGAAGAACAGACTGACCCCACACTGTCAATGTAACACACCCAGGGAAGAGCAGACTGACCTCACTCGGTCAATTACCACACCCAGTGAATAGCAGACTGACCTCACTCTGTCAATGTAACACACTCAGGGAAGAACAGACTGACCCCACACTGTCAGTGTAACAAACCCAGGGAAGAGCAGACTGACCCAACTCTGTCAATGTAACACACACAAGGAAGAGCAGACTGACCCGACTCTATCAATGTAACACAACCAGGGAAGACCAGACTGACCCCACTCTGTCAATGTAACCCACCCAGGGCAGGGCAGACTGACCTCACTCTGTCAATGTAACACACCCAGGGAAGAACAGACTGACCCAGTCTGTCATTGTAACCCACCCAGGGAAGACCAGACTGACCCCACTCTGTCAATGTAACACACACAGGGAAGAGCAGACTGACCCCACTCTGTCAATGTAACACACCCAGGAAAGAGCAGACTGACCACACTCTGTCAATGTAACACACCCAGGGAAGACAAGACTGACCCCACTCTGTCAATGTAAAACACCCAGGGAAGAGCAGTACGACCCCACTCAGTCAATGTAACACACCCAGGGAAGAGCAGACTGACCACACTCTGTCAATGAACCACACCCACTGAACAGCAGACTGACCCGACTCTGTCAGTGTAACACACACAGGGAAGAGCAGACTGACACCACTCTGTCAATGTAACATAGCAGGGAAGAGCAGACTGACCGCAATCTGTCAATGTAACACACCCAGGGAAGAGCAGACTGACCACACTCTATCAAAGTAACACACCCAGGGAAGAATAGACAGACCCAACTCTGTCAATGTAACACAGCCAGGGAAGATCAGACTGACCCCACTCTGTCAATGTTACAGACCCAGGGAAGAGCAGACTGACCCCACTCTGTCAATGTAACACACCCAGGGAAGAGCAGACTGACCTCACACTGTCATTGTATCACACCCAGGGAAGACCAGACTGACGCCACTCTGTCAATTTAACACACCCAGGGAAGAGCAGACTGACCACACTCTGTCAATGTAACCCACCCAGGTAAAAAAAAACAGACTGAACCCACACTGTCAATGTAACACACCCAGGGAAGAGCACACTGAACTCACTCGGTCAATTACCACACCCAGTGAATAGCAGACTGACCTCACTCTATCAATGTAACACACTCAGGGAGGAACAGACTGACCCCACTCTGTCAATGTAACACACACAGGGAAGACCAGACTGACCCCACTCTGTCAATGTAACACACCCAGGGAAGAGCAGACGAACCCCACTCTGTCAATGTAACACAACCAGGGAAGACAAGACTGACCCAACTCTGTCAATGTAACCCACACAGGGAAGAACAGACTGACCCAACTCTGTCAATGTAACACACTCAGGGAAGAGCAGACTGACCCACTCTGTCATTGTAACCCACCCAGGGAAGACCAGACTGACCCCACTCTGTCAATGTAACCCACCCAGGGAAGAACAGACTGACCCCACACTGTCAATGTAACACACCGAGGGAAGAGCAGACTGACCCCACTCTGTCAATGTAACACACCCAGGGAAGAGCAGACTGACCTCACTCGGTCAATTACCACACCCAGTGAATAGCAGACTGACCTCACTCTGTCAATGTAACACACTCAGGGAAGAACAGACTGACCCCACTCTGTCAATGTAACACACCCGGGGAAGAGCAGACTGACCCAACTCTGTCAATGTAACACACACAAGGAAGAGCAGACTGACCCGACTCTATCAATGTAACACAACCAGGGAAGACCAGACTGACCACACTCTGTCAATGTAACCCACCCAGGGCAGGGCAGACTGACCTCACTCTGTCAATGTAACACACACAGGGAAGACCAGACTGACCCCACTCTGTCAATGTAACCCACCCAGGGAAGATCAGACTGACCTCACTCTGTCAATGTAACACACCCAGGGAAGAAAACACTGACCCCACGCAGTCATTGAATCACAACCAGCGAAGAGCAGACTGACCCCACTCTGTCATTGTAACCCACCCAGGGAAGACCAGACTGACCCCACTCTGTCAATGTAACCCACCCAGGTAAAAAAAAAACAGACTGAACCCACACTGTCAATGTAACACACCCAGGGAAGAGCACACTGACCTCACTCGGTCAATTACCACACCCAGTGAATAGCAGACTGACATCACTCTGTCAATGTAACACACTCAGGGAAGAACAGACTGACCCAACTCTGTCAGTGTAACACACCCAGGGAAGAGCAGACTGACCCCACTCTGTCAATGTAGCACACCCAGAGAAGAGCAGACTGACTGCAATCTGTCAATGTAACACACCCAGGGAGGACCAGACTGACCCCACTCTGTCAATGTAACACACCCAGGGAAGACCAGACTGACCCCACAATGTCAATGTAACACAGCCAGGGAAGAGCAGACTGACCCCACTCTGTCAGTGTAACACACACAGGTAAGAGCAGACTGACCCCACTCTGTCAATGTAACACAACCAGGGAAGACCAGACTGACCCCACTCTGTCAATGTAACCAACCCAGGGAAGACCAGACTGACCCCACTCTGTCAATGTAACACACACAGGGAAGACCAGACTGATCCCACACTGTCAATGTAACATACCCAGGGAAGAGCAGACTGACCCCACTCTGTCAATGTAACACACCCAGGGAAGAGCAGACTGACCCCACTCTGTCAATGTAACACACCCAGGGAAGACCAGGCTGACCCAACTCTGTCAATGTAACCCACACAGGGAAGAACAGACTGACCCCACTCTGTCAATGTAACCCACCCAGGGAAGAACAGACTGACCCCACACTGTCAATGTAACAAACCCAGGGAAGAGCAGACTGACCCCACTCTGTCAATGTAACACACCCAGGGAAGAGCAGACTGACCTCACACTGTCAATGTAACACACCCAGGGAAGAACACACTGACCCCACTCAGTCAATGAATCACAACCAGCGAAGAGCACACTGACCCCACTCTGTCATTGTAACCCACCCAGGGAAGACCAGACTGACCCCACTCTGTCAATGTAACCCACCCAGGTAAAAAAAAACAGACTGAACCCACACTGTCAATGTAACACACAAAGGGAATAGCACACTGACCCCACTCTGTCAATGTAACACAACCAGGGAAGACCAGACTGACCCCACTCTGTCAATGTAACCAACCCAGGGAAGACCAGACTGACCCCAGTCTGTCAATGTAACACACACAGGGAAGACCAGACTGATCCCACACTGTCAATGTAACATACCCAGGGAAGAGCAGACTGACCCCACTCTGTCAATGTAACACAACCAGGGAAGACCAGACTGACCCACTCTGTCATTGTAACCCACCCAGGGAAGAACAGACTGACCCCACACTGTCAATGTAACACACCGAGGGTAGTGCAGACTGACCCCACTCTGTCAATGTAACACACCCAGGGAAGAGCAGACTGACCTCACTCGGTCAATTACCACACCCAGTGAATAGCAGACTGACCTCACTCTGTCAATGTAACACACTCAGGGAAGAACAGACTGACCCCACTCTGTCAATGTAACACACCCAGGGAAGAGCAGACTGACCCAACTCTGTCAATGTAACACACACAAGGAAGAGCAGACTGACCCGACTCTGTCAATGTAACACAACCAGGGAAGACCAGACTGACCACACTCTGTCAATGTAACCCACCCAGGGCAGGGCAGACTGACCTCACTCTGTCAATGTAACACACACAGGGAAGACCAGACTGACCCCACTCTGTCAATGTAACCCACCCAGGGAAGATCAGACTGACCTCACTCTGTCAATGTAACACACCCAGGGAAGAAAACACTGACCCCACGCAGTCATTGAATCACAACCAGCGAAGAGCAGACTGACCCCACTCTGTCATTGTAACCCACCCAGGGAAGACCAGACTGACCCCACTCTGTCAATGTAACCCACCCAGGTAAAAAAAAAACAGACTGAACCCACACTGTCAATGTAACACACCCAGGGAAGAGCACACTGACCTCACTCGGTCAATTACCACACCCAGTGAATAGCAGACTGACATCACTCTGTCAATGTAACACACTCAGGGAAGAACAGACTGACCCAACTCTGTCAGTGTAACACACCCAGGGAAGAGCAGACTGACCCCACTCTGTCAATGTAGCACACCCAGAGAAGAGCAGACTGACTGCAATCTGTCAATGTAACACACCCAGGGAGGACCAGACTGACCCCACTCTGTCAATGTAACACACCCAGGGAAGACCAGACTGACCCCACAATGTCAATGTAACACAGCCAGGGAAGAGCAGACTGACCCCACTCTGTCAGTGTAACACACACAGGTAAGAGCAGACTGACCCCACTCTGTCAATGTAACACAACCAGGGAAGACCAGACTGACCCCACTCTGTCAATGTAACCAACCCAGGGAAGACCAGACTGACCCCACTCTGTCAATGTAACACACACAGGGAAGACCAGACTGATCCCACACTGTCAATGTAACATACCCAGGGAAGAGCAGACTGACCCCACTCTGTCAATGTAACACACCCAGGGAAGAGCAGACTGACCCCACTCTGTCAATGTAACACACCCAGGGAAGACCAGGCTGACCCAACTCTGTCAATGTAACCCACACAGGGAAGAACAGACTGACCCCACTCTGTCAATGTAACACACCCAGGGAAGAGCAGACTGACCCACTCTGTCATTGTAACCCACCCAGGGAAGACCAGACTGACCCCACTCTGTCAATGTAACCCACCCAGGGAAGAACAGACTGACCCCACACTGTCAATGTAACACACCCAGGGAAGAGCAGACTGACCCCACTCTGTCAATGTAACACACCCAGGGAAGAGCAGACTGACCTCACACTGTCATTGTATCACACCCAGGGAAGACCAGACTGACGCCACTCTGTCAATGTAACACACCCAGGGAAGATCAGACTGACCACACTCTGTCAATGTAACCCACCCAGGAAAAAAAAAACAGACTGAACCCACACTGTCAATGTAACACACCCAGGGAAGAGCACACTGAACTCACTCGGTCAATTACCACACCCAGTGAATAGCAGACTGACCTCACTCTATCAATGTAACACACTCAGGGAGGAACAGACTGACCCCACTCTGTCAGTGTAACACACCCAGGGAAGAGCAGACTGACCCCACTCTGTCAATGTAACACACCCAGGGAAGAGCAGACTGACTGCAATCTGTCAATGTAACACACCCAGGGAAGACCAGACTGACCCCACTCTGTCAATGTAACCCACCCAGGGAAGATCAGACTGAACTCACTCTGTCAATGTAACACACCCAGGGAAGAACACACTGACCCCACTCAGTCATTGAATCACAACCAGCGAAGAGCAGACTGACCCCACTCTGTAATTGTTACCCACCCAGGGAAGACCAGACTGACCCCACTCTGTCAATATAACCCACCCTGGTAAAGAAAAAACAGACTGAACCCACACTGTAAATGTAACTCACCCAGGGAAGAGCACACTGACCTCACTCGGTCAATTACCACACCCAGTGAATAGCAGACTGACCTCACTCTGTCAATGTAACACACTCAGGGAAGAACAGACTGACCCCACTCTGTCAGTGTAACACACCCAGGGAAGAGCAGACTGACCCCACTCTGTCAATGTAACACACCCAGGGAAGAGCAGACTGACTGCAATCTGTCAATGTAACACACACAGGGAAGACCAGACTGACCCCACTCTGTCAATGTAACACACCCAGGGAAGACCAGACTGACACCACAATGTCAATGTAACACACCCAGGGAAGAGCAGACTGACCCCACTCTGTCAGTGTAACAGACTCAGGGAAGAGCAGACTGACCCCACTCTATCAATGTAACACAACTAGGGAAGACCAGACTGACCCCACTCTGTCAATGTAACCAACCCAGGGAAGACCAGACTGACCCCACTCTGTCAATGTAACACACACAGGGAAGACCAGACTGACCCCACTCTGTCAATGTAACACACCCAGGGAAGAGCAGACTGACCCAACTCTGTCAATGTAACACACACAAGGAAGAGCAGACTGACCCGACTCTATCAATGTAACACAACCAGGGAAGACCAGACTGACCACACTCTGTCAATGTAACCCACCCAGGGCAGGGCAGACTGACCTCACTCTGTCAATGTAACACACACAGGGAAGACCAGACTGACCCCACTCTGTCAATGTAACCCACCCAGGGAAGATCAGACTGACCTCACTCTGTCAATGTAACACACCCAGGGAAGAAAACACTGACCCCACGCAGTCATTGAATCACAACCAGCGAAGAGCAGACTGACCCCACTCTGTCATTGTAACCCACCCAGGGAAGACCAGACTGACCCCACTCTGTCAATGTAACCCACCCAGGTAAAAAAAAAACAGACTGAACCCACACTGTCAATGTAACACACCCAGGGAAGAGCACACTGACCTCACTCGGTCAATTACCACACCCAGTGAATAGCAGACTGACATCACTCTGTCAATGTAACACACTCAGGGAAGAAAAGACTGACCCAACTCTGTCAGTGTAACACACCCAGGGAAGAGCAGACTGACCCCACTCTGTCAATGTAGCACACCCAGAGAAGAGCAGACTGACTGCAATCTGTCAATGTAACACACCCAGGGAGGACCAGACTGACCCCACTCTGTCAATGTAACACACCCAGGGAAGACCAGACTGACCCCACAATGTCAATGTAACACAGCCAGTGAAGAGCAGACTGACCCCACTCTGTCAGTGTAACACACACAGGTAAGAGCAGACTGACCCCACTCTGTCAATATAACCCACCCAGGTAAAGAAAAAACAGACTGAACCCACACTGTAAATGTAACACACCCAGGGAAGAGCACACTGACCTCACTCGGTCAATTACCACACCCAGTGAATAGCAGACTGACCTCACTCTGTCAATGTAACACACTCAGGGAAGAACAGACTGACCCCACTCTGTCAGTGTAACACACCCAGGGAAGAGCAGACTGACCCCACTCTGTCAATGTAACACACCCAGGGAAGAGCAGACTGACTGCAATCTGTCAATGTAACACACACAGGGAAGACCAGACTGACCCCACTCTGTCAATGTAACACACCCAGGGAAGACCAGACTGACACCACAATGTCAATGTAACACACCCAGGGAAGAGCAGACTGACCCCACTCTGTCAGTGTAACAGACTCAGGGAAGAGCAGACTGACCCCACTCTATCAATGTAACACAACCAGGGAAGACCAGACTGACCCCACTCTGTCAATGTAACCAACCCAGGGAAGACCAGACTGACCCCACTCTGTCAATGTAACACACACAGGGAAGACCAGACTGACCCCACTCTGTCAATGTAACACACCCAGGGAAGAGCAGACGAACCCCACTCTGTCAATGTAACACAACCAGGGAAGACAAGACTGACCCAACTCTGTCAATCTAACCCACACAGGGAACAACAGACTGACCCCACTCTGTCAATGTAACACACCCAGGGAAGAGCAGACTGACCCACTCTGTCATTGTAACCCACCCAGGGAAGACCAGACTGACCCCACTCTGTCAATGTAACCCACCCAGGGAAGAACAGACTGACCCCACACTGTCAATGTAACACACCGAGGGAAGAGCAGACTGACCCCACTCTGTCAATGTAACACACCCAGGGAAGAGCAGACTGACCTCACTCGGTCAATTACCACACCCAGTGAATAGCAGACTGACCTCACTCTGTCAATGTAACACACTCAGGGAAGAACAGACTGACCCCACACTGTCAGTGTAACAAACCCAGGGAAGAGCAGACTGACCCAACTCTGTCAATGTAACACACACAAGGAAGAGCAGACTGACCCGACTCTATCAATGTAACACAACCAGGGAAGACCAGACTGACCCCACTCTGTCAATGTAACCCACCCAGGGCAGGGCAGACTGACCTCACTCTGTCAATGTAACACACCCAGGGAAGAACAGACTGACCCAGTCTGTCATTGTAACCCACCCAGGGAAGACCAGACTGACCCCACTCTGTCAATGTAACACACACAGGGAAGAGCAGACTGACCCCACTCTGTCAATGTAGCACACCCAGAGAAGAGCAGACTGACTGCAATCTGTCAATGTAACACACCCAGGGAGGACCAGACTGACCCCACTCTGTCAATGTAACACACCCAGGGAAGACCAGACTGACCCCACAATGTCAATGTAACACAGCCAGGGAAGAGCAGACTGACCCCACTCTGTCAGTGTAACACACACAGGTAAGAGCAGACTGACCCCACTCTGTCAATATAACCCACCCAGGTAAAGAAAAAACAGACTGAACCCACACTGTAAATGTAACACACCCAGGGAAGAGCACACTGACCTCACTCGGTCAATTACCACACCCAGTGAATAGCAGACTGACCTCACTCTGTCAATGTAACACACTCAGGGAAGAACAGACTGACCCCACTCTGTCAGTGTAACACACCCAGGGAAGAGCAGACTGACCCCACTCTGTCAATGTAACACACCCAGGGAAGAGCAGACTGACTGCAATCTGTCAATGTAACACACACAGGGAAGACCAGACTGACCCCACTCTGTCAATGTAACACACCCAGGGAAGACCAGACTGACACCACAATGTCAATGTAACACACCCAGGGAAGAGCAGACTGACCCCACTCTGTCAGTGTAACAGACTCAGGGAAGAGCAGACTGACCCCACTCTATCAATGTAACACAACCAGGGAAGACCAGACTGACCCCACTCTGTCAATGTAACCAACCCAGGGAAGACCAGACTGACCCCACTCTGTCAATGTAACACACACAGGGAAGACCAGACTGACCCCACTCTGTCAATGTAACACACCCAGGGAAGAGCAGACGAACCCCACTCTGTCAATGTAACACAACCAGGGAAGACAAGACTGACCCAACTCTGTCAATGTAACCCACACAGGGAACAACAGACTGACCCCACTCTGTCAATGTAACACACCCAGGGAAGAGCAGACTGACCCACTCTGTCATTGTAACCCACCCAGGGAAGACCAGACTGACCCCACTCTGTCAATGTAACCCACCCAGGGAAGAACAGACTGACCCCACACTGTCAATGTAACACACCGAGGGAAGAGCAGACTGACCCCACTCTGTCAATGTAACACACCCAGGGAAGAGCAGACTGACCTCACTCGGTCAATTACCACACCCAGTGAATAGCAGACTGACCTCACTCTGTCAATGTAACACACTCAGGGAAGAACAGACTGACCCCACACTGTCAGTGTAACAAACCCAGGGAAGAGCAGACTGACCCAACTCTGTCAATGTAACACACACAAGGAAGAGCAGACTGACCCGACTCTATCAATGTAACACAACCAGGGAAGACCAGACTGACCCCACTCTGTCAATGTAACCCACCCAGGGCAGGGCAGACTGACCTCACTCTGTCAATGTAACACACCCAGGGAAGAACAGACTGACCCAGTCTGTCATTGTAACCCACCCAGGGAAGACCAGACTGACCCCACTCTGTCAATGTAACACACACAGGGAAGAGCAGACTGACCCCACTCTGTCAATGTAACACACCCAGGAAAGAGCAGACTGACCACACTCTGTCAATGTAACACACCCAGGGAAGACAAGACTGACCCCACTCTGTCAATGTAAAACACCCAGGGAAGAGCAGTACGACCCCACTCAGTCAATGTAACACACCCAGGGAAGAGCAGACTGACCACACTCTGTCAATGAACCACACCCACTGAACAGCAGACTGACCCGACTCTGTCAGTGTAACACACCCAGGGAAGAGCAGACTGACACCACTCTGTCAATGTAACATAGCAGGGAAGAGCAGACTGACCGCAATCTGTCAATGTAACACACCCAGGGAAGAGCAGACTGACCACACTCTATCAAAGTAACACACCCAGGGAAGAATAGACAGACCCCACTCTGTCAATGTAACACAGCCAGGGAAGATCAGACTGACCCCACTCTGTCAATGTTACAGACCCAGGGAAGAGCAGACTGACCCCACTCTGTCAATGTAACACACCCAGGGAAGAGCAGACTGACCTCACACTGTCATTGTATCACACCCAGGGAAGACCAGACTGACGCCACTCTGTCAATTTAACACACCCAGGGAAGAGCAGACTGACCACACTCTGTCAATGTAACCCACCCAGGTAAAAAAAAACAGACTGAACCCACACTGTCAATGTAACACACCCAGGGAAGAGCACACTGAACTCACTCGGTCAATTACCACACCCAGTGAATAGCAGACTGACCTCACTCTATCAATGTAACACACTCAGGGAGGAACAGACTGACCCCACTCTGTCAATGTAACACACACAGGGAAGACCAGACTGACCCCACTCTGTCAATGTAACACACCCAGGGAAGAGCAGACGAACCCCACTCTGTCAATGTAACACAACCAGGGAAGACAAGACTGACCCAACTCTGTCAATGTAACCCACACAGGGAAGAACAGACTGACCACACTCTGTCAATGTAACACACCCAGGGAAGAGCAGACTGACCCACTCTGTCATTGTAACCCACCCAGGGAAGACCAGACTGACCCCACTCTGTCAATGTAACCCACCCAGGGAAGAACAGACTGACCCCACACTGTCAATGTAACACACCGAGGGAAGAGCAGACTGACCCCACTCTGTCAATGTAACACACCCAGGGAAGAGCAGACTGACCTCACTCGGTCAATTACCACACCCAGTGAATAGCAGACTGACCTCACTCTGTCAATGTAACACACTCAGGGAAGAACAGACTGACCCCACTCTGTCAATGTAACACACCCAGGGAAGAGCAGACTGACCCAACTCTGTCAATGTAACACACACAAGGAAGAGCAGACTGACCCGACTCTATCAATGTAACACAACCAGGGAAGACCAGACTGACCACACTCTGTCAATGTAACCCACCCAGGGCAGGGCAGACTGACCTCACTCTGTCAATGTAACACACACAGGGAAGACCAGACTGACCCCACTCTGTCAATGTAACCCACCCAGGGAAGATCAGACTGACCTCACTCTGTCAATGTAACACACCCAGGGAAGAAAACACTGACCCCACGCAGTCATTGAATCACAACCAGCGAAGAGCAGACTGACCCCACTCTGTCATTGTAACCCACCCAGGGAAGACCAGACTGACCCCACTCTGTCAATGTAACCCACCCAGGTAAAAAAAAAACAGACTGAACCCACACTGTCAATGTAACACACCCAGGGAAGAGCACACTGACCTCACTCGGTCAATTACCACACCCAGTGAATAGCAGACTGACATCACTCTGTCAATGTAACACACTCAGGGAAGAACAGACTGACCCAACTCTGTCAGTGTAACACACCCAGGGAAGAGCAGACTGACCCCACTCTGTCAATGTAGCACACCCAGAGAAGAGCAGACTGACTGCAATCTGTCAATGTAACACACCCAGGGAGGACCAGACTGACCCCACTCTGTCAATGTAACACACCCAGGGAAGACCAGACTGACCCCACAATGTCAATGTAACACAGCCAGGGAAGAGCAGACTGACCCCACTCTGTCAGTGTAACACACACAGGTAAGAGCAGACTGACCCCACTCTGTCAATGTAACACAACCAGGGAAGACCAGACTGACCCCACTCTGTCAATGTAACCAACCCAGGGAAGACCAGACTGACCCCACTCTGTCAATGTAACACACACAGGGAAGACCAGACTGATCCCACACTGTCAATGTAACATACCCAGGGAAGAGCAGACTGACCCCACTCTGTCAATGTAACACACCCAGGGAAGAGCAGACTGACCCCACTCTGTCAATGTAACACACCCAGGGAAGACCAGGCTGACCCAACTCTGTCAATGTAACCCACACAGGGAAGAACAGACTGACCCCACTCTGTCAATGTAACACACCCAGGGAAGTGCAGACTGACCCACTCTGTCATTGTAACCCACCCAGGGAAGACCAGACTGGCCCCACTCTGTCAATGTAACCCACCCAGGGAAGAACAGACTGACCCCACACTGTCAATGTAACACACCCAGGGAAGAGCAGACTGACCCCACTCTGTCAATGTAACACACCCAGGGAAGAGCAGACTGACCTCACACTGTCATTGTATCACACCCAGGGAAGACCAGACTGACGCCACTCTGTCAATGTAACACACCCAGGGAAGAGCAGACTGACCACACTCTGTCAATGTAACCCACCCAGGTAAAAAAAAACAGACTGAACCCACACTGTCAATGTAACACACCCAGGGAAGACCAGACTGACCACACTCTGTCAATGTAACCCACCCAGGGCAGGGCAGACTGACCTCACTCTGTCAATGTAACACACACAGGGAAGACCAGACTGACCCCACTCTGTCAATGTAACCCACCCAGGGAAGATCAGACTGACCTCACTCTGTCAATGTAACACACCCAGGGAAGAAAACACTGACCCCACGCAGTCATTGAATCACAACCAGCGAAGAGCAGACTGACCCCACTCTGTCATTGTAACCCACCCAGGGAAGACCAGACTGACCCCACTCTGTCAATGTAACCCACCCAGGTAAAAAAAAAACAGACTGAACCCACACTGTCAATGTAACACACCCAGGGAAGAGCACACTGACCTCACTCGGTCAATTACCACACCCAGTGAATAGCAGACTGACATCACTCTGTCAATGTAACACACTCAGGGAAGAACAGACTGACCCAACTCTGTCAGTGTAACACACCCAGGGAAGAGCAGACTGACCCCACTCTGTCAATGTAGCACACCCAGAGAAGAGCAGACTGACTGCAATCTGTCAATGTAACACACCCAGGGAGGACCAGACTGACCCCACTCTGTCAATGTAACACACCCAGGGAAGACCAGACTGACCCCACAATGTCAATGTAACACAGCCAGGGAAGAGCAGACTGACCCCACTCTGTCAGTGTAACACACACAGGTAAGAGCAGACTGACCCCACTCTGTCAATGTAACACAACCAGGGAAGACCAGACTGACCCCACTCTGTCAATGTAACCAACCCAGGGAAGACCAGACTGACCCCACTCTGTCAATGTAACACACACAGGGAAGACCAGACTGATCCCACACTGTCAATGTAACATACCCAGGGAAGAGCAGACTGACCCCACTCTGTCAATGTAACACACCCAGGGAAGAGCAGACTGACCCCACTCTGTCAATGTAACACACCCAGGGAAGACCAGGCTGACCCAACTCTGTCAATGTAACCCACACAGGGAAGAACAGACTGACCCCACTCTGTCAATGTAACACACCCAGGGAAGTGCAGACTGACCCACTCTGTCATTGTAACCCACCCAGGGAAGACCAGACTGACCCCACTCTGTCAATGTAACCCACCCAGGGAAGAACAGACTGACCCCACACTGTCAATGTAACACACCCAGGGAAGAGCAGACTGACCCCACTCTGTCAATGTAACACACCCAGGGAAGAGCAGACTGACCTCACACTGTCATTGTATCACACCCAGGGAAGACCAGACTGACGCCACTCTGTCAATGTAACACACCCAGGGAAGAGCAGACTGACCACACTCTGTCAATGTAACCCACCCAGGTAAAAAAAAACAGACTGAACCCACACTGTCAATGTAACACACCCAGGGAAGAGCACACTGAACTCACTAGGTCAATTACCACACCCAGTGAATAGCAGACTGACCTCACTCTATCAATGTAACACACTCAGGGAGGAACAGACTGACCCCACTCTGTCAGTGTAACACACCCAGGGAAGAGCAGACTGACCCCACTCTGTCAATGTAACACACCCAGGGAAGAGCAGACTGACTGCAATCTGTCAATGTAACACACCCAGGGAAGACCAGACTGACCCCACTCTGTCAATGTAACCCACCCAGGGAAGATCAGACTGAACTCACTCTGTCAATGTAACACACCCAGGGAAGAACACGCTGACCCCACTCAGTCATTGAATCACAACCAGCGAAGAGCAGACTGACCCCACTCTGTAATTGTAACCCACCCAGGGAAGACCAGACTGACCCCACTCTGTCAATATAACCCACCCAGGTAAAGAAAAAACAGACTGAACCCACACTGTAAATGTAACACACCCAGGGAAGACCAGACTGACCTCACTCTGTCAATGTAACACACCCAGGGAAGACCAGACTGACACCACAATGTCAATGTAACACACCCAGGGAAGACCAGACTGACCCCACTCTGTCAATGTAACACACCCAGGGAAGACCAGACTGACACCACAATGTCAAAGTAACCCACCCAGGGAAGAGCAGACTGACCCCACTCTGTCAGTGTAACAGACTCAGGGAAGAGCAGACTGACCCCACTCTATCAATGTAACACAACCAGGGAAGACCAGACTGACCCCACTCTGTCAATGTAACCAACCCAGGGAAGACCAGACTGACCCCACTCTGTCAATGTAACACACACAGGGAAGACCAGACTGACCCCACTCTGTCAATGTAACACACCCAGGGAAGAGCAGACTGACCCAACTCTGTCAATGTAACACACACAAGGAAGAGCAGACTGACCCGACTCTATCAATGTAACACAACCAGGGAAGACCAGACTGACCACACTCTGTCAATGTAACCCACCCAGGGCAGGGCAGACTGACCTCACTCTGTCAATGTAACACACACAGGGAAGAGCAGACTGACCCCACTCTGTCAATGTAACCCACCCAGGGAAGATCAGACTGACCTCACTCTGTCAATGTAACACACCCAGGGAAGAAAACACTGACCCCCCGCAGTCATTGAATCACAACCAGCGAAGAGCAGACTGACCCCACTCTGTCATTGTAACCCACCCAGGGAAGACCAGACTGACCCCACTCTGTCAATGTAACCCACCCAGGTAAAAAAAAAACAGACTGAACCCACACTGTCAATGTAACACACCCAGGGAAGAGCACACTGACCTCACTCGGTCAATTACCACACCCAGTGAATAGCAGACTGACATCACTCTGTCAATGTAACACACTCAGGGAAGAACAGACTGACCCAACTCTGTCAGTGTAACACACCCAGGGAAGAGCAGACTGACCCCACTCTGTCAATGTAGCACACCCAGAGAAGAGCAGACTGACTGCAATCTGTCAATGTAACACACCCAGGGAGGACCAGACTGACCCCACTCTGTCAATGTAACACACCCAGGGAAGACCAGACTGACCCCACAATGTCAATGTAACACAGCCAGGGAAGAGCAGACTGACCCCACTCTGTCAGTGTAACACACACAGGTAAGAGCAGACTGACCCCACTCTGTCAATGTAACACACACAGGGAAGACCAGACTGATCCCACACTGTCAATGTAACCCACACAGGGAAGAACAGACTGACCCCACTCTGTCAATGTAACACACCCAGGGAAGAGCAGACTGACCCACTCTGTCATTGTAACCCACCCAGGGAAGACCAGACTGACCCCACTCTGTCAATGTAACCCACCCAGGGAAGAACAGACTGACACCACACTGTCAATGTAACACACCCAGGGAAGAGCAGACTGACCCCACTCTGTCAATGTAACACACCCAGGGAAGAGCAGACTGACCTCACACTGTCATTGTATCACACCCAGGGAAGACCAGACTGACGCCACTCTGTCAATGTAACACACCCAGGGAAGATCAGACTGACCACACTCTGTCAATGTAACCCACCCAGGTAAAAAAAAACAGACTGAACCCACACTGTCAATGTAACACACCCAGGGAAAAGCACACTGAACTCACTCGGTCAATTACCACACCCAGTGAATAGCAGACTGACCTCACTCTATCAATGTAACACACTCAGGGAGCAACAGACTGACCCCACTCTGTCAGTGTAACACACCCAGGGAAGAGCAGACTGACCCCACTCTGTCAATGTAACACACCCAGGGAAGAGCAGACTGACTGCAATCTGTCAATGTAACACACCCAGGGATGACCAGACTGACCCCACTCTGTCAATGTAACCCACCCAGGGAAGATCAGACTGAACTCACTCTGTCAATGTAACACACCCAGGGAAGAACACACTGACCCCACTCAGTCATTGAATCACAACCAGCGAAGAGCAGACTGACCCCACTCTGTAATTGTAACCCACCCAGGTAAGACCAGACTGACCCCACTCTGTCAGTGTAACACACCCAGGGAAGAGCACACTGACCTCACTCGGTCAATTACCACACCCAGTGAATAGCAGACTGACCTCACTCTGTCAATGTAACACACTCAGGGAAGAACAGACTGACCCCACTCTGTCAGTGTAACACACCCAGGGAAGAGCAGACTGACCCCACACTGTCAATGTAACACACCCAGGGAAGAGCAGACTGACTGAAATCTGTCAATGTAACACACACAGGGAAGACCAGACTGACCCCACTCTGTCAATGTAACACACCCAGGGAAGACCAGACTGACACCACAATGTCAATGTAACACACCCAGGGAAGAGCAGACTGACCCCACTCTGTCAGTGTAACAGACTCAGGGAAGAGCAGACTGACCCCACTCTATCAATGTAACACAACCAGGGAAGACCAGACTGACCCCACTCTGTCAATGTAACCAACCCAGGGAAGACCAGACTGACCCCACTCTGTCAATGTAACACACACAGGGAAGACCAGACTGACCCCACTCTGTCAATGTAACACACCCAGGGAAGAGCAGACGAACCCCACTCTGTCAATGTAACACAACCAGGGAAGACAAGACTGACCCAACTCTGTCAATGTAACCCACACAGGGAAGAACAGACTGACCCCACTCTGTCAATGTAACACACCCAGGGAAGAGCAGACTGACCCACTCTGTCATTGTAACCCACCCAGGGAAGACCAGACTGACCCCACTCTGTCAATGTAACCCACCCAGGGAAGAACAGACTGACCCCACACTGTCAATGTAACACACCGAGGGAAGAGCACACTGACCCCACTCTGTCAATGTAACACACCCAGGGAAGAGCAGACTGACCTCACTCGGTCAATTACCACACCCAGTGAATAGCAGACTGACCTCACTCTGTCAATGTAACACACTCAGGGAAGAACAGACTGACCCCACTCTGTCAGTGTAACACACCCAGGGAAGAGCAGACTGACCCAACTCTGTCAATGTAACACACACAAGGAAGAGCAGACTGACCCGACTCAATCAATGTAACACAACCAGGGAAGACCAGACTGACCCCACTCTGTCAATGTAACCCACCCAGGGCAGGGCAGACTGACCTCACTCTGTCAATGTAACACACCCAGGGAAGAACAGACTGACCCAGTCTGTCATTGTAACCCACCCAGGGAAGACCAGACTGACCCCACTCTGTCAATGTAACACACACAGGGAAGAGCAGACTGACCCCACTCTGTCAATGTAACACACCCAGGAAAGAGCAGACTGACCACACTCTGTCAATGTAACACACCCAGGGAAGACAAGACTGACCCCACTCTGTCAATGTAACACACCCAGGGAAGAGCAGTACGACCCCACTCAGTCAATGTAACACACCCAGGGAAGAGCAGACTGACCACACTCTGTCAATGAACCACACCCACTGAACAGCAGACTGACCCGACTCTGTCAGTGTAACACACCCAGGGAAGAGCAGACTGACACCACTCTGTCAATTTAACATAGCAGGGAAGAGCAGACTGACCGCAATCTGTCAATGTAACACACCCAGGTAAGAGCAGACTGACCACACTCTATCAAAGTAACACACCCAGGGAAGAATAGACAGACCCCACTCTGTCAATGTAACACAGCCAGGGAAGATCAGACTGACCCCACTCTGTCAATGTAACAGACCCAGGGAAGAGCAGACTGACCCCACTCTGTCAATGTAACACACCCAGGGAAGAGCAGACTGACCTCACACTGTCATTGTATCACACCCAGGGAAGACCAGACTGACGCCACTCTGTCAATTTAACACACCCAGGGAAGAGCAGACTGACCACACTCTGTCAATGTAACCCACCCAGGTAAAAAAAAACAGACTGAACCCACACTGTCAATGTAACACACCCAGGGAAGAGCACACTGAACTCACTCGGTCAATTACCACACCCAGTGAATAGCAGACTGACCTCACTCTATCAATGTAACACACTCAGGGAGGAACAGACTGACCCCACTCTGTCAATGTAACACACACAGGGAAGACCAGACTGACCCCACTCTGTCAATGTAACACACCCAGGGAAGAGCAGACGAACCCCACTCTGTCAATGTAACACAACCAGGGAAGACAAGACTGACCCAACTCTGTCAATGTAACCCACACAGGGAAGAACAGACTGACCACACTCTGTCAATGTAACACACCCAGGGAAGAGCAGACTGACCCACTCTGTCATTGTAACCCACCCAGGGAAGACCAGACTGACCCCACTCTGTCAATGTAACCCACCCAGGGAAGAACAGACTGACCCCACACTGTCAATGTAACACACCGAGGGAAGAGCAGACTGACCCCACTCTGTCAATGTAACACACCCAGGGAAGAGCAGACTGACCTCACTCGGTCAATTACCACACCCAGTGAATAGCAGACTGACCTCACTCTGTCAATGTAACACACTCAGGGAAGAACAGACTGACCCCACTCTGTCAATGTAACACACCCAGGGAAGAGCAGACTGACCCCACTCTGTCAATGTAGCACACCCAGGGAAGACCAGACTGACCACACTCTGTCAATGTAACCCACCCAGGGCAGGGCAGACTGACCTCACTCTGTCAATGTAACACACACAGGGAAGACCAGACTGACCCCACTCTGTCAATGTAACCCACCCAGGGAAGATCAGACTGACCTCACTCTGTCAATGTAACACACCCAGGGAAGAAAACACTGACCCCACGCAGTCATTGAATCACAACCAGCGAAGAGCAGACTGACCCCACTCTGTCATTGTAACCCAACCAGGGAAGACCAGACTGACCCCACTCTGTCAATGTAACCCACCCAGGTAAAAAAAAAACAGACTGAACCCACACTGTCAATGTAACACACCCAGGGAAGAGCACACTGACCTCACTCGGTCAATTACCACACCCAGTGAATAGCAGACTGACATCACTCTGTCAATGTAACACACTCAGGGAAGAACAGACTGACCCAACTCTGTCAGTGTAACACACCCAGGGAAGAGCAGACTGACCCCACTCTGTCAATGTAGCACACCCAGAGAAGAGCAGACTGACTGCAATCTGTCAATGTAACACACCCAGGGAGGACCAGACTGACCCCACTCTGTCAATGTAACACACCCAGGGAAGACCAGACTGACCCCACAATGTCAATGTAACACAGCCAGGGAAGAGCAGACTGACCCCACTCTGTCAGTGTAACACACACAGGTAAGAGCAGACTGACCCCACTCTGTCAATGTAACACAACCAGGGAAGACCAGACTGACCCCACTCTGTCAATGTAACCAACCCAGGGAAGACCAGACTGACCCCACTCTGTCAATGTAACACACACAGGGAAGACCAGACTGATCCCACACTGTCAATGTAACATACCCAGGGAAGAGCAGACTGACCCCACTCTGTCAATGTAACACACCCAGGGAAGAGCAGACTGACCCCACTCTGTCAATGTAAAACACCCAGGGAAGACCAGGCTGACCCAACTCTGTCAATGTAACCCACACAGGGAAGAACAGACTGACCCCACTCTGTCAATGTAACACACCCAGGGAAGAGCAGACTGACCCACTCTGTCATTGTAACCCACCCAGGGAAAACCAGACTGACCCCACTCTGTCAATGTAACCCACCCAGGGAAGAACAGACTGACACCACACTGTCAATGTAACACACCCAGGGAAGAGCAGACTGACCCCACTCTGTCAATGTAACACACCCAGGGAAGAGCAGATTGACCTCACACTGTCATTGTATCACACCCAGGGAACACCAGACTGACGCCACTCTGTCAATGTAACACACCCAGGGAAGATCAGACTGACCACACTCTGTCAATGTAACCCACCCAGGTAAAAAAAAACAGACTGAACCCACACTGTCAATGTAACACACCCAGGGAAGAGCACACTGAACTCACTCGGTCAATTACCACACCCAGTGAATAGCAGACTGACCTCACTCTATCAATGTAACACACTCAGGGAGGAACAGACTGACCCCACTCTGTCAGTGTAACACACCCAGGGAAGAGCAGACTGACCCCACTCTGTCAATGTAACACACCCAGGGAAGAGCAGACTGACTGCAATCTGTCAATGTAACACACCCAGGGAAGACCAGACTGACCCCACTCTGTCAATGTAACCCACCCAGGGAAGATCAGACTGAACTCACTCTGTCAATGTAACACACCCAGGGAAGAACACACTGACCCCACTCAGTCATTGAATCACAACCAGCGAAGAGCAGACTGACCCCACTCTGTCATTGTAACCCACCCAGGGAAGACCAGACTGACCCCACTCTGTCAATATAACCCACCCAGGTAAAGAAAAAACAGACTGAACCCACACTGTAAATGTAACACACCCAGGGAAGAGCACACTGACCTCACTCGGTCAATTACCACACCCAGTGAATAGCAGACTGACCTCACTCTGTCAATGTAACACACTCAGGGAAGAACAGACTGACCCCACTCTGTCAGTGTAACACACCCAGGGAAGAGCAGACTGACCCCACTCTGTCAATGTAACACACCCAGGGAAGAGCAGACTGACTGCAATCTGTCAATGTAACACACACAGGGAAGACCAGACTGACCCCACTCTGTCAATGTAACACACCCAGGGAAGAAAACACTGACACCACAATGTCAATGTAACACACCCAGGGAAGAGCAGACTGACCCCACTCTGTCAGTGTAACAGACTCAGGGAAGAGCAGACTGACCCCACTCTATCAATGTAACACAACCAGGGAAGACCAGACTGACCCCACTCTGTCAATGTAACCAACCCAGGGAAGACCAGACTGACCCCACTCTGTCAGTGTAACACACCCAGGGAAGACCAGACTGACCCCACTCTGTCAATGTAACACACCCAGGGAAGAGCAGACGAACCCCACTCTGTCAATGTAACACAACCAGGGAAGACAAGACTGACCCAACTCTGTCAATGTAACCCACACAGGGAAGAACAGACTGACCACACTCTGTCAATGTAACACACCCAGGGAAGAGCAGACTGACCCACTCTGTCATTGTAACCCACCCAGGGAAGACCAGACTGACCCCACTCTGTCAATGTAACCCACCCAGGGAAGAACAGACTGACCCCACACTGTCAATGTAACACACCGAGGGAAGAGCAGACTGACCCCACTCTGTCAATGTAACACACCCAGGGAAGAGCAGACTGACCTCACTCGGTCAATTACCACACCCAGTGAATAGCAGACTGACCTCACTCTGTCAATGTAACACACTCAGGGAAGAACAGACTGACCCCACTCTGTCAGTGTAACACACCCAGGGAAGAGCAGACTGACCCAACTCTGTCAATGTAACACACACAAGGAAGAGCAGACTGACCCGACTCTATCAATGTAACACAACCAGGGAAGACCAGACTGACCCCACTCTGTCAATGTAACCCACCCAGGGCAGGGCAGACTGACCTCACTCTGTCAATGTAACACACCCAGGGAAGAACAGACTGACCCAGTCTGTCATTGTAACCCACCCAGGGAAGACCAGACTGACCCCACTCTGTCAATGTAACACACACAGGGAAGAGCAGACTGACCCCACTCTGTCAATGTAACACACCCAGGAAAGAGCAGACTGACCACACTCTGTCAATGTAACACACCCAGGGAAGACAAGACTGACCCCACTCTGTCAATGTAACACACCCAGGGAAGAGCAGTACGACCCCACTCAGTCAATGTAACACACCCAGGGAAGAGCAGACTGACCACACTCTGTCAATGAACCACACCCACTGAACAGCAGACTGACCCGACTCTGTCAGTGTAACACACCCAGGGAAGAGCAGACTGACACCACTCTGTCAATGTAACATAGCAGGGAAGAGCAGACTGACCGCAATCTGTCAATGTAACAAACCCGGTAAGAGCAGACTGACCACACTCTATCAAAGTAACACACCCAGGGAAGAATAGACAGACCCCACTCTGTCAATGTAACACAGCCAGGGAAGATCAGACTGACCCCACTCTGTCAATGTAACAGACCCAGGGAAGAGCAGACTGACCCCACTCTGTCAATGTAACACACCCAGGGAAGAGCAGACTGACCTCACACTGTCATTGTATCACACCCAGGGAAGACCAGACTGACGCCACTCTGTTAATTTAACACACCCAGGGAAGAGCAGACTGACCACACTCTGTCAATGTAACCCACCCAGGTAAAAAAAAACAGACTGAACCCACACTGTCAATGTAACACACCCAGGGAAGAGCACACTGAACTCACTCGGTCAATTACCACACCCAGTGAATAGCAGACTGACCTCACTCTATCAATGTAACACACTCAGGGAGGAACAGACTGACCCAACTCTGTCAGTGTAACACACCCAGGGAAGAGCAGACTGACCCCACTCTGTCAATGTAACACACCCAGGGAAGAGCAGACTGACTGCAATCTGTCAATGTAACACACCCAGGGAAGACCAGACTGACCCCACTCTGTCAATGTAACCCACCCAGGGAAGATCAGACTGACCTCACTCTGTCAATGTAACACACCCAGGGAAGAACACACTGACCCCACTCAGTCATTGAATCAATACCAGCGAAGAGCAGACTGACCCCACTCTGTCATTGTAACCCACCCAGGGAAGACCAGACTGACCCCGCTCTGTCAATATAACCCACCCAGGTAAAGAAAAAACAGACTGAACCCACACTGTCAATGTAACACACCCAGGGAAGAGCACACTGACCTCACTCGGTCAATTACCACACCCAGTGAATAGCAGACTGACCTCACTCTGTCAATGTAACACACTCAGGGAAGAACAGACTGACCCCACTCTGTCAGTGTAACACACCCAGGGAAGAGCAGACTGACCCCACTCTGTCAATGTAACACACCCAGGGAAGAGCAGACTGACTGCAATCTGTCAATGTAACACACCCAGGGAAGACCAGACTGACCCCACTCTGTCAATGTAACACACCCAGGGAAGACCAGACTGAACCCACAATGTCAATGTAACACACCCAGGGAAGAGCAGACTGACCCCACTCTGTCAGTGTAACAGACTCAGGGAAGAGCAGACTGACCCCACTCTATCAATGTAACACAACCAGGGAAGACCAGACTGACCCCACTCTGTCAATGTAACCAACCCAGGGAAGACCAGACTGACCCCACTCTGTCAATGTAACACACACAGGGAAGACCAGACTGATCCCACACTGTCAATGTAACATACCCAGGGAAGAGCAGACTGACCCCACTCTGTCAATGTAACACACCCAGGGAAGAGCAGACTAACCCCACTCTGTCAATGTAACACAACCAGGGAAGACAAGCCTGACCCAACTCTGTCAATGTAACCCACACAGGGAAGAACAGACTGACCCCACTCTGTCAATGTAACACACCCAGGGAAGAGCAGACTGACCCACTCTGTCATTGTAACCCACCCAGGGAAGACCAGACTGACCCCACTCTGTCAATGTAACCCACCCAGGGAAGAACAGACTGACCCCACACTGTCAATGTAACACACCGAGGGAAGAGCAGACTGACCCCACTCTGTCAATGTAACACACCCAGGGAAGAACACACTGACCCCACTCAGTCAATGAATCACAACCAGCGAAGAGCAGACTGACACCACTCTGTCATTGTAATACACCCAGTGAAGACCAGACTGACCCCACACTCTCAATATAACCCACCCAGGTAAAGAAAAAACAGACTGAACCCACACTGTAAATGTAACACACCCAGGGAAGAGCACACTGACCTCACTCGGTCAATTACCACACCCAGTGAATAGCAGACTGACCTCACTCTGTCAATGTAACACACTCAGGGAAGAACAGACTGACCCCACTCTGTCAGTGTAACACACACAGGGAAGAGCAGACTGACCCCACTCTGTCAATGTAACACACCCAGGGAAGAGCAGACTGACTGCAATCTGTCAATGTAACACACACAGGGAAGACCAGACTGACCCCACTCTGTCAATGTAACACACCCAGGGAAGACCAGACTGACACCACAATGTCAATGTAACACACCCAGGGAAGAGCAGACTGACCCCACTCTGTCAGTGTAACAGACTCATGGAAGAGCAGACTGACCCCACTCTATCAATGTAACACAACCAGGGAAGACCAGACTGACCCCACTCTGTCAATGTAACCAACCCAGGGAAGACCAGACTGACCCCACTCTGTCAATGTAACACACACAGGGAAGACCAGACTGACCCCACTCTGTCAATGTAACACACCCAGGGAAGAGCAGACGAACCCCACTCTGTCAATGTAACACAACCAGGGAAGACAAGACTGACCCAACTCTGTCAATGTAACCCACACAGGGAAGAACAGACTGACCACACTCTGTCAATGTAACACAACCAGGGAAGAGCAGACTAACCCACTCTGTCATTGTAACCCACCCAGGGAAGACCAGACTGACCCCACTCTGTCAATGTAACCCACCCAGGGAAGAACAGACTGACCCCACACTGTCAATGTAACACACCGAGGGAAGAGCAGACTGACCCCACTCTGTCAATGTAACACACCCAGGGAAGAGCAGACTGACCTCACTCGGTCAATTACCACACCCAGTGAATAGCAGACTGACCTCACTCTGTCAATGTAACACACTCAGGGAAGAACAGACTGACCCCACACTGTCAGTGTAACACACCCAGGGAAGAGCAGACTGACCCAACCCTGTCAATGTAACACACACAAGGAAGAGCAGACTGACCCGACTCTATCAATGTAACACAACCAGGGAAGACCAGACTGACCCCACTCTGTCAATGTAACCCACCCAGGGCAGGGCAGACTGACCTCACTCTGTCAATGTAACACACCCAGGGAAGAACATACTGACCCAGTCTGTCATTGTAACCCACCCAGGGAAGACCAGACTGACCCCACTCTGTCAATGTAACACACACAGGGAAGAGCAGACTGACCCCACTCTGTCAATGTAACACACCCAGGAAAGAGCAGACTGACCACACTCTGTCAATGTAACACACCCAGGGAAGACAAGACTGACCCCACTCTGTCAATGTAACACACCCAGGGAAGAGCAGTACGACCCCACTCAGTCAATGTAACACACCCAGGGAAGAGCAGACTGACCACACTCTGTCAATGAACCACACCCACTGAACAGCAGACTGACCCGACTCTGTCAGTGTAACACACCCAGGGAAGAGCAGACTGACACCACTCTGTCAATGTAACATAGCAGGGAAGAGCAGACTGACCGCAATCTGTCAATGTAACACACCCAGGTAAGAGCAGACTGACCACACTCTATCAAAGTAACACACCCAGGGAAGAATAGACAGACCCCACTCTGTTAATGTAACAGACCCAGGGAAGAGCAGACTGACCCCACTCTGTCAATGTAACACACCCAGGGAAGAGCAGACTGACCTCACACTGTCATTGTATCACACCCAGGGAAGACCAGACTGACGCCACTCTGTCAATTTAACACACCCAGGGAAGAGCAGACTGACCACACTCTGTCAATGTAACCCACCCAGGTAAAAAAAAACAGACTGAACCCACACTGTCAATGTAACACACCCAGGGAAGAGCACACTGAACTCACACGGTCAATTACCACACCCAGTGAATAGCAGACTGACCTCACTCTATCAATGTAACACACTCAGGGAGGAACAGACTGACCCCACTCTGTCAGTGTAACACACCCAGGGAAGAGCAGACTGACCCCACTCTGTCAATGTAACACACCCAGGGAAGAGCAGACTGACTGCAATCTGTCAATGTAACACACCCAGGGAAGACCAGACTGACCCCACTCTGTCAATGTAACCCACCCAGGGAAGATCAGACTGACCTCACTCTGTCAATGTAACACACCCAGGGAAGAACACACTGACCCCACTCAGTCATTGAATCAATACCAGCGAAGAGCAGACTGACCCCACTCTGTCATTGTAACCCACCCAGGGAAGACCAGACTGACCCCACTCTGTCAATATAACCCACCCAGGTAAAGAAAAAACAGACTGAACCCACACTGTCAATGTAACACACCCAGGGAAGAGCACACTGACCTCACTCGGTCAATTACCACACCCAGTGAATAGCAGACTGACCTCACTCTGTCAATGTAACACACTCAGGGAAGAACAGACTGACCCCACTCTGTCAGTGTAACAGACTCAGGGAAGAGCAGACTGACCCCACTCTATCAATGTAACACAACCAGGGAAGACCAGACTGACCCCACTCTGTCAATGTAACCAACCCAGGGAAGACCAGACTGACCCCACTCTGTCAATGTAACACACACAGGGAAGACCAGACTGATCCCACACTGTCAATGTAACATACCCAGGGAAGAGCAGACTGACCCCACTCTGTCAATGTAACACACTCAGGGAAGAGCAGACTAACCCCACTCTGTCAATGTAACACAACCAGGGAAGACAAGCCTGACCCAACTCTGTCAATGTAACCCACACAGGGAAGAACAGACTGACCCCACTCTGTCAATGTAACACACCCAGGGAAGAGCAGACTGACCCACTCTGTCATTGTAACCCACTCAGGGAAGACCAGACTGACCCCACTCTGTCAATGTAACCCACCCAGGGAAGAACAGACTGACCCCACACTGTCAATGTAACACACCGAGGGAAGAGCAGACTGACCCCACTCTGTCAATGTAACACACCCAGGGAAGAACACACTGACCCCACTCAGTCAATGAATCACAACCAGCGAAGAGCAGACTGACCCCACTCTGTCATTGTAATACACCCAGTGAAGACCAGACTGACCCCACTCTGTCAACGTACCACACCCAGGTAAGAGCAGACTGACCCCATTCTGTCAATGTAACACACCCATGGAAGAGCAGACTGACCCGACACTGTCATTGTAACCCACCCAGGGAAGACCAGACTGACACCACTCTGTCATGAACCACACCCAATGAACAGCAGACTGACCCCACTCTGTCAATGTAACACACCCAGTGAAGAGCAGACTGACCCCACTCTGTCAATGTAACACACCCAGGGATGAGCACACTGACCGCACTCGGTCAATTACCACACCTAGTGAATAGCAGACTGACCTCACTCTTTCAATGTAACACACTCAGGGAAGAACGGACTGACCCCACACTGTCAATGTAACACACCGAGGGAAGAGCAGACTGACCCCACTCTGTCAATGTAACACACCCAGGGAAGAGCAGACTGACCTCACTCGGTCAATTACCACACCCAGTGAAGAGCAGACTGACCTCACTCTGTCAATGTAACACACTCAGGGAAGAACAGACTGACCCCACTCTGTCAGTGTAACACACCCAGGGAAGAGCAGACTGACCCAACTCTGTCAATGTAACACACACAAGGAAGAGCAGACTGACCCGACTCTGTCAATGTAACACAACCAGGGAAGACCAGACTGACCCCAATCTGTCAATGTAACCCACCCAGGGCAGGGCAGACTGACCTCACTCTGTCAATGTAACACACCCAGGGAAGAACAGACTGACCCAGTCTGTCATTGTAACCCACCCAGGGAAGACCAGACTGACCCCACTCTGTCAATGTAACACACCCAGGAAAGAGCAGACTGACCACACTCTGTCAATGTAACACACCCAGGGAAGACAAGACTGACCCCACTCTGTCAATGTAACACACCCAGGGAAGAGCAGTACGACCCCACTCAGTCAATGTAACACACCCAGGGAAGAGCAGACTGACCACTCTCTGTCAATGAACCACACCCACTGAACAGCAGACTGACCCGACTCTGTCAGTGTAACACACCCAGGGAAGAGCAGACTGATACCACTCTGTCAATGTAACATACCCAGGGAAGAGCAGACTGACCGCAATCTGTCAATGTAACACACCCAGGTAAGAGCAGACTGACCACACTCTATCAAAGTAACACACCCAGGGAAGAATAGACAGACCCCACTCTGTCAATGTAACACAGCCAGGGAAGATCAGACTGACCCCACTCTGTCAATGTAACAGACCCAGGGAAGAGCAGACTGACATCACACTGTCAATGTAACACACCCAGGTAAGAGCAGACTGACCACACTCTATCAAAGTAACACACCCAGGGAAGAATAGACAGACCCCACTCTGTCAATGTAACACAGCCAGGGAAGATCAGACTGACCCCACTCTGTCAATGTAACAGACCCAGGGAAGAGCAGACTGACATCACACTGTCAATGTAACACACCCAGGGAAGAGCAGACTGACCCCATTCTGTCAATGTAACACACCCAGGGAAGAGCAGACTGACCCCATTCTGTCAATGTAACACACCCATGGAAGAGCAGACTGACCCCACACTGTCATTGTAACCCACCCAGCGAAGACCAGACTGACCCCACTCTGTCAATGTAACCCACCCAGGGAAGATCAGACTGACCTCACTCTGTCAATGTAACACACCCAGGGAAGAACACACTGACCCCACTCAGTCAATGAATCACAACCAGCGAAGAGCAGACTGACCCCACTCTGTCATTGTAATACACCCAGGGAAGACCAGACTGACCCCACTCTGTCAACGTAACACACCCAGGTAAGAGCAGACGGACCCCATTCTGTCAATGTAACACACCCATGGAAGAGCAGACTGACCCGACACTGTCATTGTAACCCACCCAGGGAAGACCAGACTGACACCACTCTGTCATGAACCACACCCAATGAACAGCAGACTGACCCCACTCTGTCAATGTAACACACCCAGTGAAGAGCAGACTGACGCCACTCTGTCAATGTAACACACCCAGGGAAGAGCACACTGACCTCACTCGGTCAATTACCACACCCAGTGAATAGCAGACTGACCTCACTCTTTCAATGTAACACACTCAGGGAAGAACAGACTGACCCCACTCTGTCAGTGTAACACACCCAGGGAAGAGCAGACTGACCCCACTCTGTCAATGTAACACACCCAGGGAAGAGCAGACTGACTGCAATCTGTCAATGTAACACACCCAATGAACAGCAGACTGACCCCACTCTGTCAATGTAACACACCCAGTGAAGAGCAGACTGACCCCACTCTGTCAATGTAACACACCCAGGGAAGAGCACACTGACCTCACTCGGTCAATTACCACACCCAGTGTATAGCAGACTGACCTCACTCTTTCAATGTAACACACTCAGGGAAGAACAGACTGACCCCACTCTGTCAGTGTAACACACCCAGGGAAGAGCAGACTGACCCCACTCTGTCAATGTAACACACCCAGGGAAAAGCAGACTGACTGCAATCTGTCAATGTAACACACCCAGGGAAGACCAGACTGACCCCACTCTGTCAATGTAACCCACGCAGGGAAGACCAGCCTGACCCCACACTGTCAATGTAACCCACCCAGGTAAAAAAAAACAGACTGAACCCACAGTGTCAATGTAACACACCCAGGGAAGAGCACACTGAACTCACTCGGTCAATTACCACACCCAGTGAATAGCAGACTGACCTCACTCTATCAATGTAACACACTCAGGGAGGAACAGACTGACCCGACTCTGCCAGTGTAACACACCCAGGGAAGAGCAGATTGACACCACTCTGTCAATGTAACACACCCAGGGAAGACCAGACTGACCCCACTCTGTCAATGTAACACACCCAGGGAAGACCAGACTGACCCCACAATGTCAATGTAACACACCCAGGGAAGAGCAGACTGACCCCACTCTGTCAGTGTAACAGACTCAGGGAAGAGCAGACTGACCCCACTCTATCAATGTAACACAACCAGGGAAGACCAGACTGACCCCACTCTGTCAATGTAACCAACCCAGGGAAGACCAGACTGACCCCACTCTGTCAATGTAACACACACAGGGAAGACCAGACTGATCCCACACTGTCAATGTAACATACCCAGGGAAGAGCAGACTGACCCCACTCTGTCAATGTAACACACCCAGGGAAGAGCAGACTAACCCCACTCTGTCAATGTAACACAACCAGGGAAGACAAGACTGACCCAACTCTGTCAATGTAACCCACACAGGGAAGAACAGACTGACCCCACTCTGTCAATGTAACACACCCAGGGAAGAGCAGACTGACCCACTCTGTCAATGTAACAGACCCAGGGAAGAGCAGACTGACCCCACTCTGTCAATGTAACACACCCAGGGAAGAGCAGACTGACCTCACACTGTCATTGTATCACACCCAGGGAAGACCAGACTGACGCCACTCTGTCAATTTAACACACCCAGGGAAGAGCAGACTGACCACACTCTGTCAATGTAACCCACCCAGGTAAAAAAAAACAGACTGAACCCACACTGTCAATGTAACACACCCAGGGAAGAGCACACTGAACTCACTCGGTCAATTACCACACGCAGTGAATAGCAGACTGACCTCACTCTATCAATGTAACACACTCAGGGAGGAACAGACTGACCCCACTCTGTCAGTGTAACACACCCAGGGAAGAGCAGACTGACCCCACTCTGTCAATGTAACACACCCAGGGAAGAGCAGACTGACTGCAATCTGTCAATGTAACACACCCAATGAACAGCAGACTGACCCCACTCTGTCAATGTAACACACCCAGTGAAGAGCAGACTGACCCCACTCTGTCAATGTAACACACCCAGGGAAGAGCACGCTGACCTCACTCGGTCAATTACCACACCCAGTGTATAGCAGACTGACCTCACTCTTTCAATGTAACACACTCAGGGAAGAACAGACTGACCCCACTCTGTCAGTGTAACACACCCAGGGAAGAGCAGACTGACCCCACTCTGTCAATGTAACACACCCAGGGAAAAGCAGACTGACTGCAATCTGTCAATGTAACACACCCAGGGAAGACCAGACTGACCCCACTCTGTCAATGTAACCCACGCAGGGAAGACCAGCCTGACCCCACACTGTCAATGTAACCCACCCAGGTAAAAAAAAACAGACTGAACCCACACTGTCAATGTAACACACCCAGGGACGAGCACACTGAACTCACTCGGTCAATTACCACACCCAGTGAATAGCAGACTGACCTCACTCTATCAATGTAACACACTCAGGGAGGAACAGACTGACCCGACTCTGTCAGTGTAACACACCCAGGGAAGAGCAGATTGACACCACTCTGTCAATGTAACACACCCAGGGAAGACCAGACTGACCCCACTCTGTCAATGTAACACACCCAGGGAAGACCAGACTGACCCCACAATGTCAATGTAACACACCCAGGGAAGAGCAGACTGACCCCACTCTGTCAGTGTAACAGACTCAGGGAAGAGCAGACTGACCCCACTCTATCAATGTAACACAACCAGGGAAGACCAGACTGACCACACTCTGTCAATGTAACCAACCCAGGGAAGACCAGACTGACCCCACTCTGTCAATGTAACACACACAGGGAAGACCAGACTGATCCCACACTGTCAATGTAACATACCCAGGGAAGAGCAGACTGACCCCACTCTGTCAATGTAACACACCCAGGGAAGAGCAGACTAACCCCACTCTGTCAATGTAACACAACCAGGGAAGACAAGACTGACCCAACTCTGTCAATGTAACCCACACAGGGAAGAACAGACTGACCCCACTCTGTCAATGTAACACACCCAGGGAAGAGCAGACTGACCCACTCTGTCATTGTAACCCACCCAGGGAAGACCAGACTGACCCCACTCTGTCAATGTAACCCACCCAGGGAAGAACAGACTGACCCCACACTGTCAATGTAACACACCGTGGGAAGAGCAGACTGACCCCACTCTGTCAATGTAACACACCCAGGGAAGAGCACACTGACCTCACTCGGTCAATTACCACACCCAGTGAATAGCAGAATGACCTCACTCTGTCAATGTAACACACTCAGGGAAGAACAGACTGACCCCACTCTGTCAGTGTAACACACCCAGGGAAGAGCAGACTGACCCAACTCTGTCAATGTAACACACACAAGGAAGAGCAGACTGACCCGACTCTATCAATGTAACACAACCAGGGAAGACCAGACTGACCCCACTCTGTCTATGTAACCCACCCAGGGCAGGGCAGACTGACCTCACTCTGTCAATGTAACACACCCAGGGAAGAACAGACTGACCCAGTCTGTCATTGTAACCCACCCAGGGAAGACCAGACTGACCCCACTCTGTCAATGTAACACACCCAGGAAAGAGCAGACTGACCACACTCTGTCAATGTAACACACCCAGGGAAGACAAGACTGACCCCACTCTGTCAATGTAACACACCCAGGGAAGAGCAGTACGACCCCACTCAGTCAATGTAACACACCCAGGGAAGAGCAGACTGACCACTCTCTGTCAATGAACCACACCCACTGAACAGCAGACTGACCCGACTCTGTCAGTGTAACACACCCAGGGAAGAGCAGACTGACTGCAATCTGTCAATGTAACACACCCAGGGAAGACCAGCCTGACCCCACTCGGTCAATGTAACACACCCAGGGAAGACCAGACTGACCCCACAATGTCAGTGTAACACACTCAGGGAAGAGCAAACTGACCCCACACTGTCAATGTTACATACCCAGGGAAGAGCAGACTGACCCCACTCTGTCAATGTAACACACCCAGGTAAGAGCAGACTGACCAAACTCTATCAAAGTAACACACCCAGGGAAGAATAGACAGACCCCAATCTGTCAATGTAACACAGCCAGGGAAGATCAGACTGACCCCACTCTGTCAATGTAACAGACCCAGGGAAGAGCAGACTGACATCACACTGTCAATGTAACACACCCAGGGAAGAGCAGACTGACCCCACTCTGTCAATGTAACACACCCAGTGAATAGCAGACTGAACCCATTCTGTCAATGTAACACACCCATGGAAGAGCAGACTGACCCCACACTGTCATTGTAACCCACCCAGCGAAGACCAGACTGACCCCACTCTGTCAATGTAACCCACCCAGGGAAGATCAGACTGACCTCACTCTGTCAATGTAACACACCCAGGGAAGAACACACTGACCCCACTCAGTCAATGAATCACAACCAGCGAAGAGCAGACTGACCCCACTCTGTCATTGTAATACACCCAGGGAAGACCAGACTGACCCCACTCTGTCAACGTAACACACCCAGGTAAGAGCAGACTGACCCCATTCTGTCAATGTAACACACCCATGGAAGAGCAGACTGACCCGACACTGTCATTGTAACCCACCCAGGGAAGACCAGACTGACACCACTCTGTCATGAACCACACCCAATGAACAGCAGACTGACCCCACTCTGTCAATGTAACACACCCAGTGAAGAGCAGACTGACCCCACTCTGTCAATGTAACACACCCAGGGAAGAGCACACTGACCTCACTCGGTCAATTACCACACCCAGTGAATAGCAGACTGATCTCACTCTGTCAATGTAACACACTCAGGGAAGAACAGACTGACCCCACACTGTCAATGTAACACACCGAGGGAAGAGCAGACTGACCCCACTCTGTCAATGTAACACACCCAGGGAAGAGCAGACTGACCTCACTCGGTCAATTACCACACCCAGTGAAGAGCAGACTGACCTCACTCTGTCAATGTAACACACTCAGGGAAGAACAGACTGACCCCACTCTGTCAGTGTAACACACCCAGGGAAGAGCAGACTGACCCAACTCTGTCAATGTAACACACACAAGGAAGAGCAGACTGACCCGACTCTATCAATGTAACACAACCAGGGAAGACCAGACTGACCCCACTCTGACAATGTAACCCACCCAGGGCAGGGCAGACTGACCTCACTCTGTCAATGTAACACACCCAGGGAAGAACAGACTGACCCGACTCTGTCAGTGTAACACACCCAGGGAAGAGCAGATTGACACCACTCTGTCAATGTAACACACCCAGGGAAGACCAGACTGACCCCACTCTGTCAATGTAACACACCCAGGGAAGACCAGACTGACCCCACAATGTCAATGTAACACACCCAGGGAAGAGCAGACTGACCCCACTCTGTCAGTGTAACAGACTCAGGGAAGAGCAGACTGACCCCACTCTATCAATGTAACACAACCAGGGAAGACCAGACTGACCCCACTCTGTCAATGTAACCAACCCAGGGAAGACCAGACTGACCCCACTCTGTCAATGTAACACACACAGGGAAGACCAGACTGATCCCACACTGTCAATGTAACATACCCAGGGAAGAGCAGACTGACCCCACTCTGTCAATGTAACACACCCAGGGAAGAGCAGACTAACCCCACTCTGTCAATGTAACACAACTAGGGAAGACAAGACTGACCCAACTCTGTCAATGTAACCCACACAGGGAAGAACAGACTGACCCCACTCTGTCAATGTAACACACACAGGGAAGAGCAGACTGACCCACTCTGTCAATGTAACAGACCCAGGGAAGAGCAGACTGACCCCACTCTGTCAATGTAACACACCCAGGGAAGAGCAGACTGACCTCACACTGTCATTGTATCACACCCAGGGAAGACCAGACTGACGCCACTCTGTCAATTTAACACACCCAGGGAAGAGCAGACTGACCACACTCTGTCAATGTAACCCACCCAGGTAAAAAAAAACACACTGAACCCACACTGTCAATGTAACACACCCAGGGAAGAGCACACTGAACTCACTCGGTCAATTACCACACCCAGTGAATAGCAGACTGACCTCACTCTATCAATGTAACACACTCAGGGAGGAACAGACTGACCCCACTCTGTCAGTGTAACACACCCAGGGAAGAGCAGACTGACCCCACTCTGTCAATGTAACACACCCAGGGAAGAGCAGACTGACTGCAATCTGTCAATGTAACACACCCAATGAACAGCAGACTGACCCCACTCTGTCAATGTAACACACCCAGTGAAGAGCAGACTGACCCCACTCTGTCAATGTAACACACCCAGGGAAGAGCACGCTGACCTCACTCGGTCAATTACCACACCCAGTGTATAGCAGACTGACCTCACTCTTTCAATGTAACACACTCAGGGAAGAACAGACTGACCCCACTCTGTCAGTGTAACACACCCAGGGAAGAGCAGACTGACCCCACTCTGTCAATGTAACACACCCAGGGAAAAGCAGACTGACTGCAATCTGTCAATGTAACACACCCAGGGAAGACCAGACTGACCCCACTCTGTCAATGTAACCCACGCAGGGAAGACCAGCCTGACCCCACACTGTCAATGTAACCCACCCAGGTAAAAAAAAACAGACTGAACCCACACTGTCAATGTAACACACCCAAGGACGAGCACACTGAACTCACTCGGTCAATTACCACACCCAGTGAATAGCAGACTGACCTCACTCTATCAATGTAACACACTCAGGGAGGAACAGACTGACCCGACTCTGTCAGTGTAACACACCCAGGGAAGAGCAGATTGACACCACTCTGTCAATGAAACACACCCAGGGAAGACCAGACTGACCCCACTCTGTCAATGTAACACACCCAGGGAAGACCAGAGTGACCCCACAATGTCAATGTAACACACCCAGGGAAGAGCAGACTGACCCCACTCTGTCAGTGTAACAGACTCAGGGAAGAGCAGACTGACCCCACTCTATCAATGTAACACAACCAGGGAAGACCAGACTGACCCCACTCTGTCAATGTAACCAACCCAGGGAAGACCAGACTGACCCCACTCTGTCAATGTAACACACACAGGGAAGACCAGACTGATCCCACACTGTCAATGTAACATACCCAGGGAAGAGCAGACTGACCCCACTCTGTCAATGTAACACACCCAGGGAAGAGCAGACTAACCCCACTCTGTCAATGTAACACAACCAGGGAAGACAAGACTGACCCAACTCTGTCAATGTAACCCACACAGGGAAGAACAGACTGACCCCACTCTGTCAATGTAACACACCCAGGGAAGAGCAGACTGACCCACTCTGTCATTGTAACCCACCCAGGGAAGACCAGACTGACCCCACTCTGTCAATGTAACCCACCCAGGGAAGAACAGACTGACCCCACACTGTCAATGTAACACACCGTGGGAAGAGCAGACTGACCCCACTCTGTCAATGTAACACACCCAGGGAAGAGCACACTGACCTCACTCGGTCAATTACCACACCCAGTGAATAGCAGACTGACCTCACTCTGTCAATGTAACACACTCAGGGAAGAACAGACTGACCCCACTCTGTCAGTGTAACACACCCAGGGAAGAGCAGACTGACCCAACTCTGTCAATGTAACACACACAAGGAAGAGCAGACTGACCCGACTCTATCAATGTAACACAACCAGGGAAGACCAGACTGACCCCACTCTGTCTATGTAACCCACCCAGGGCAGGGCAGACTGACCTCACTCTGTCAATGTAACACACCCAGGGAAGAACAGACTGACCCAGTCTGTCATTGTAACCCACCCAGGGAAGACCAGACTGACCCCACTCTGTCAATGTAACACACCCAGGAAAGAGCAGACTGACCACACTCTGTCAATGTAACACACCCAGGGAAGACAAGACTGACCCCACTCTGTCAATGTAACACACCCAGGGAAGAGCAGTACGACCCCACTCAGTCAATGTAACACACCCAGGGAAGAGCAGACTGACCACTCTCTGTCAATGAACCACACCCACTGAACAGCAGACTGACCCGACTCTGTCAGTGTAACACACCCAGGGAAGAGCAGACTGACTGCAATCTGTCAATGTAACACACCCAGGGAAGACCAGCCTGACCCCACTCGGTCAATGTAACACACCCAGGGAAGACCAGACTGACCCCACAATGTCAGTGTAACACACTCAGGGAAGAGCAAACTGACCCCACACTGTCAATGTTACATACCCAGGGAAGAGCAGACTGACCCCACTCTGTCAATGTAACACACCCAGGTAAGAGCAGACTGACCACACTCTATCAAAGTAACACACCCAGGGAAGAATAGACAGACCCCACTCTGTCAATGTAACACAGCCAGGGAAGATCAGACTGACCCCACTCTGTCAATGTAACAGACCCAGGGAAGAGCAGACTGACATCACACTGTCAATGTAACACACCCAGGGAAGAGCAGACTGACCCCACTCTGTCAATGTAACACACCCAGTGAATAGCAGACTGAACCCATTCTGTCAATGTAACACACCCATGGAAGAGCAGACTGACCCCACACTGTCATTGTAACCCACCCAGCGAAGACCAGACTGACCCCACTCTGTCAATGTAACCCACCCAGGGAAGATCAGACTGACCTCACTCTGTCAATGTAACACACCCAGGGAAGAACACACTGACCCCACTCAGTCAATGAATCACAACCAGCGAAGAGCAGACTGACCCCACTCTGTCATTGTAATACACCCAGGGAAGACCAGACTGACCCCACTCTGTCAACGTAACACACCCAGGTAAGAGCAGACTGACCCCATTCTGTCAATGTAACACACCCATGGAAGAGCAGACTGACCCGACACTGTCATTGTAACCCACCCAGGGAAGACCAGACTGACACCACTCTGTCATGAACCACACCCAATGAACAGCAGACTGACCCCACTCTGTCAATGTAACACACCCAGTGAAGAGCAGACTGACCCCACTCTGTCAATGTAACACACCCAGGGAAGAGCACACTGACCTCACTCGGTCAATTACCACACCCAGTGAATAGCAGACTGACCTCACTCTTTCAATGTAACACACTCAGGGAAGAACAGACTGACCCCACACTGTCAATGTAACACACCGAGGGAAGAGCAGACTGACCCCACTCTGTCAATGTAACACACCCAGGGAAGAGCAGACTGACCTCACTCGGTCAATTACCACACCCAGTGAAGAGCAGACTGACCTCACTCTGTCAATGTAACACACTCAGGGAAGAACAGACTGACCCCACTCTGTCAGTGTAACACACCCAGGGAAGAGCAGACTGACCCAACTCTGTCAATGTAACACACACAAGGAAGAGCAGACTGACCCGACTCTATCAATGTAACACAACCAGGGAAGACCAGACTGACCCCACTCTGACAATGTAACCCACCCAGGGCAGGGCAGACTGACCTCACTCTGTCAATGTAACACACCCAGGGAAGAACAGACTGACCCAGTCTGTCATTGTAACCCACCCAGGGAAGACCAGACTGACCCCACTCTGTCAATGTAACACACACAGGGAAGAGCAGACTGACCCCACTCTGTCAATGTAACACACCCAGGAAAGATCAGACTGACCACACTCTGTCAATGTAACACACCCAGGGAAGACAAGACTGACCCCACTCTGTCAATGTAACACACCCAGGGAAGAGCAGTACGACCCCACTCAGTCAATGTAACACACGCAGGGAAGAGCAGACTGACCACACTCTGTCAATGAACCACACCCACTGAACAGCAGACTGACCCGACTCTGTCAGTGTAACACACCCAGGGAAGAGCAGACTGACACCACTCTGTTAATGTAACATAGCAGGGAAGAGCAGACTGACCGCAATCTGTCAATGTAACACACCCAGGGAAGAATAGACAGACCCCACTCTGTCAATGTAACACACCCATGGAAGAGCAGACTGACCCGACACTGTCATTGTAACCCACCCAGGGAAGACCAGACTGACACCACTCTGTCATGAACCACACCCAATGAACAGCAGACTGACCCCACTCTGTCAATGTAACACACCCAGTGAAGAGCAGACTGACCCCACTCTGTCAATGTAACACACCCAGGGAAGAGCACACTGACCTCACTCGGTCAATTACCACACCCAGTGAATAGCAGACTGACCTCACTCTTTCAATGTAACACACTCAGGGAAGAACAGACTGACCCCACACTGTCAATGTAACACACCGAGGGAAGAGCAGACTGACCCCACTCTGTCAATGTAACACACCCAGAGAAGAGCAGACTGACCTCACTCGGTCAATTACCACACCCAGTGAAGAGCAGACTGACCTCACTCTGTCAATGTAACACACTCAGGGAAAAACAGACTGACCCCACTCTGTCAGTGTAACACACCCAGGGAAGAGCAGACTGACCCAACTCTGTCAATGTAACACACACAAGGAAGAGCAGACTGACCCGACTCTGTCAATGTAACACAACCAGGGAAGACCAGACTGACCCCACTCTGTCAATGTAACCCACCCAGGGCAGGGCAGAATGACCTCACTCTGTCAATGTAACACACCCAGGGAAGAACAGACTGACCCAGTCTGTCATTGTAACCCACCCAGGGAAGACCAGACTGACCCCACTCTGTCAATGTAACACACACAGGGAAGAGCAGACTGACCCCACTCTGTCAATGTAACACACCCAGGAAAGAGCAGACTGACCACACTCTGTCAATGTAACACACCCAGGGAAGACAAGACTGACACCACTCTGTCAATGTATCACACCCAGGGAAGAGCAGTACGACCCCACTCAGTCAATGTAACACACCCAGGGAAGAGCAGACTGACCACTCTCTGTCAATGAACCACACCCACTGAACAGCAGACTGACCCGACTCTGTCAGTGTAACACACCCAGGGAAGAGCAGACTGATACCACTCTGTCAATGTAACATACCCAGGGAAGAGCAGACTGACCGCAATCTGTCAATGTAACACACCCAGGTAAGAGCAGACTGACCCCACTCTATCAAAGTAACACACCCAGGGAAGAATAGACAGACCCCACTCTGTCAATGTAACACAGCCAGGGAAGATCAGACTGACCCCACTCTGTCAATGTAACAGACCCAGGGAAGAGCAGACTGACATCACACTGTCATTGTAACACACACAGGGAAGAGCAGACTGACCCCACTCTGTCAATGTAACACACCCAGGGAAGAGCAGACTGACCCCATTCTGTCAATGTAACACACCCATGGAAGAGCAGACTGACCCCACACTGTCATTGTAACCCACCCAGCGAAGACCAGACTGACCCCACTCAGTCAATGTAACCCACCCAGGGAAGATCAGACTGACCTCACTCTGTCAATGTAACACACCCAGGGAAGAACACACTGACCCCACTCAGTCAATGAATCACAACCAGCGAAGAGCAGACTGACCCCACTCTGTCATTGTAACACACCCAGGGAAGACCAGACTGACCCCACTCTGTCAACGTAACACACCCAGGTAAGAGCAGACTGACCCAATTCTGTCAATGTAACACACCCATGGAAGAGCAGACTGACCCGACACTGTCATTGTAACCCACCCAGGGAAGACCAGACTGACACCACTCTGTCATGAACCACACCCAATGAACAGCAGACTGACCCCACTCTGTCAATGTAACACACCCAGTGAAGAGCAGACTGACCCCACTCTGTCAATGTAACACACCCAGGGAAGAGCACACTGACCTCACTCGGTCAATTACCACACCCAGTAAATAGCAGACTGACCTCACTCTTTCAATGTAACACACTCAGGGAAGAACAGACTGACCCCACTCTGTCAGTGTAACACACCCAGGGAAGAGCAGACTGACCCCACTCTGTCAATGTAACACACCCAGGGAAGAGCAGACTGACTGCAATCTGTCAATGTAACACACCCAATGAACAGCAGACTGACCCCACTCTGTCAATGTAACACACCCAGTGAAGAGCAGACTGACCCCACTCTGTCAATGTAACACACCCAGGGAAGAGCACACTGACCTCACTCCATCAATTACCACACCCAGTGTATAGCAGACTGACCTCACTCTTTCAATGTAACACACTCAGGGAAGAACAGACTGACACCACTCTGTCAGTGTAACACACCCAGGGAAGAGCAGACTGACCCCACTCTGTCAATGTAACCCACCCAGGTAAAAAAAAACAGACTGAACCCACACTGTCAATGTAACACACCCAGGGAAGAGCACACTGAACTCACTCGGTCAATTACCACACCCAGTGAATAGCAGACTGACCTCACTCTATCAATGTAACACACTCAGGGAGGAACAGACTGACCCGACTCTGTCAGTGTAACACACCCAGGGAAGAGCAGACTGACACCACTCTGTCAATGTAACATACCCAGGGAAGAGCAGACTGACCGCAATCTGTCAATGTAACACACCCAGGTAAGAGCAGACTGACCACACTCTATCAAAGTAACACACCCAGGGAAGAATAGACAGACCCCACTCTGTCAATGTAACACAGCCAGGGAAGATCAGACTGACCCCACTCTGTCAATGTAACAGACCCAGGGAAGAGCAGACTGACATCACACTGTCAATGTAACACACACAGGGAAGAGCAGACTGACCCCACTCTGTCAATGTAACACACCCAGTGAATAGCAGACTGAACCCATTCTGTCAATGTAACACACCCATGGAAGAGCAGACTGACCCCACACTGTCATTGTAACCCACCCAGCGAAGACCAGACTGACCCCACTCTGTCAATGTAACCCACCCAGGGAAGATCAGACTGACCTCACTCTGTCAATGTAACACACCCAGGGAAGAACACACTGACCCCACTCAGTCAATGAATCACAACCAGCGAAGAGCAGACTGACCCCACTCTGTCATTGTAATACACCCAGGGAAGACCAGACTGACCCCACTCTGTCAACGTAACACACCCAGGTAAGAGCAGACTGACCCCATTCTGTCAATGTAACACACCCATGGAAGAGCAGACTGACCCGACACTGTCATTGTAACCCACCCAGGGAAGACCAGACTGACACCACTCTGTCATGAACCACACCCAATGAACAGCAGACTGACCCCACTCTGTCAATGTAACACACCCAGTGAAGAGCAGACTGACCCCACTCTGTCAATGTAACACACCCAGGGAAGAGCACACTGACCTCACTCGGTCAATTACCACACCCAGTGAATAGCAGACTGACCTCACTCTTTCAATGTAACACACTCAGGGAAGAACAGACTGACCCCACACTGTCAATGTAACACACCGAGGGAAGAGCAGACTGACCCCACTCTGTCAATGTAACACACCCAGGGAAGAGCAGACTGACCTCACTCGGTCAATTACCACACCCAGTGAAGAGCAGACTGACCTCACTCTGTCAATGTAACACACTCAGGGAAGAACAGACTGACCCCACTCTGTCAGTGTAACACACCCAGGGAAGAGCAGACTGACCCAACTCTGTCAATGTAACACACACAAGGAAGAGCAGACTGACCCGACTCTATCAATGTAACACAACCAGGGAAGACCAGACTGACCCCACTCTGACAATGTAACCCACCCAGGGCAGGGCAGACTGACCTCACTCTGTCAATGTAACACACCCAGGGAAGAACAGACTGACCCAGTCTGTCATTGTAACCCACCCAGGGAAGACCAGACTGACCCCACTCTGTCAATGTAACACACACAGGGAAGAGCAGACTGACCCCACTCTGTCAATGTAACACACCCAGGGAAGACAAGACTGACCCCACTCTGTCAATGTAACACACCCAGGGAAGAGCAGTACGACCCCACTCAGTCAATGTAACACACCCAGGGAAGAGCAGACTGACCACACTCTGTCAATGAACCACACCCACTGAACAGCAGACTGACCCGACTCTGTCAGTGTAACACACCCAGGGAAGAGCAGACTGACACCACTCTGTCAATGTAACATAGCAGGGAAGAGCAGACTGACCGCAATCTGTCAATGTAACACACCCAGGGAAGAGCAGACTGACCACACTCTATCAAAGTAACACACCCAGGGAAGAATAGACAGACCCCACTCTGTCAATGTAACACACCCATGGAAGAGCAGACTGACCCGACACTGTCATTGTAACCCACCCAGGGAAGACCAGACTGACACCACTCTGTCATGAACCACACCCAATGAACAGCAGACTGACCCCACTCTGTCAATGTAACACACCCAGTGAAGAGCAGACTGACCCCACTCTGTCAATGTAACACACCCAGGGAAGAGCACACTGACCTCACTCGGTCAATTACCACACCCAGTGAATAGCAGACTGACCTCACTCTTTCAATGTAACACACTCAGGGAAGAACAGACTGACCCCACACTGTCAATGTAACACACCGAGGGAAGAGCAGACTGACCCCACTCTGTCAATGTAACACACCCAGAGAAGAGCAGACTGACCTCACTCGGTCAATTACCACACCCAGTGAAGAGCAGACTGACCTCACTCTGTCAATGTAACACACTCAGGGAAAAACAGACTGACCCCACTCTGTCAGTGTAACACACCCAGGGAAGAGCAGACTGACCCAACTCTGTCAATGTAACACACACAAGGAAGAGCAGACTGACCCGACTCTATCAATGTAACACAACCAGGGAAGACCAGACTGACCCAACTCTGTCAATGTAACCCACCCAGGGCAGGGCAGAATGACCTCACTCTGTCAATGTAACACACCCAGGGAAGAACAGACTGACCCAGTCTGTCATTGTAACCCACCCAGGGAAGACCAGACTGACCCCACTCTGTCAATGTAACACACACAGGGAAGAGCAGACTGACCCCACTCTGTCAATGTAACACACCCAGGAAAGAGCAGACTGACCACACTCTGTCAATGTAACACACCCAGGGAAGACAAGACTGACACCACTCTGTCAATGTATCACACCCAGGGAAGAGCAGTACGACCCCACTCAGTCAATGTAACACACCCAGGGAAGAGCAGACTGACCACTCTCTGTCAATGAACCACACCCACTGAACAGCAGACTGACCCGACTCTGTCAGTGTAACACACCCAGGGAAGAGCAGACTGATACCACTCTGTCAATGTAACATACCCAGGGAAGAGCAGACTGACCGCAATCTGTCAATGTAACACACCCAGGTAAGAGCAGACTGACCCCACTCTATCAAAGTAACACACCCAGGGAAGAATAGACAGACCCCACTCTGTCAATGTAACACAGCCAGGGAAGATCAGACTGACCCCACTCTGTCAATGTAACAGACCCAGGGAAGAGCAGACTGACATCACACTGTCATTGTAACACACACAGGGAAGAGCAGACTGACCCCACTCTGTCAATGTAACACACCCAGGGAAGAGCAGACTGACCCCATTCTGTCAATGTAACACACCCATGGAAGAGCAGACTGACCCCACACTGTCATTGTAACCCACCCAGCGAAGACCAGACTGACCCCACTCAGTCAATGTAACCCACTCAGGGAAGATCAGACTGACCTCACTCTGTCAATGTAACACACCCAGGGAAGAACACACTGACCCCACTCAGTCAATGAATCACAACCAGCGAAGAGCAGACTGACCCCACTCTGTCATTGTAACACACCCAGGGAAGACCAGACTGACCCCACTCTGTCAACGTAACACACCCAGGTAAGAGCAGACTGACCCAATTCTGTCAATGTAACACACCCATGGAAGAGCAGACTGACCCGACACTGTCATTGTAACCCACCCAGGGAAGACCAGACTGACACCACTCTGTCATGAACCACACCCAATGAACAGCAGACTGACCCCACTCTGTCAATGTAACACACCCAGTGAAGAGCAGACTGACCCCACTCTGTCAATGTAACACACCCAGGGAAGAGCACACTGACCTCACTCGGTCAATTACCACACCCAGTAAATAGCAGACTGACCTCACTCTTTCAATGTAACACACTCAGGGAAGAACAGACTGACCCCACTCTGTCAGTGTAACACACCCAGGGAAGAGCAGACTGACCCCACTCTGTCAATGTAACACACCCAGGGAAGAGCAGACTGACTGCAATCTGTCAATGTAACACACCCAATGAACAGCAGACTGACCCCACTCTGTCAATGTAACACACCCAGTGAAGAGCAGACTGACCCCACTCTGTCAATGTAACACACCCAGGGAAGAGCACACTGACCTCACTCCATCAATTACCACACCCAGTGTATAGCAGACTGACCTCACTCTTTCAATGTAACACACTCAGGGAAGAACAGACTGACACCACTCTGTCAGTGTAACACACCCAGGGAAGAGCAGACTGACCCCACTCTGTCAATGTAACCCACCCAGGTAAAAAAAAACAGACTGAACCCACACTGTCAATGTAACACACCCAGGGAAGAGCACACTGAACTCACTCGGTCAATTACCACACCCAGTGAATAGCAGACTGACCTCACTCTATCAATGTAACACACTCAGGGAGGAACAGACAGACCCGACTCTGTCAGTGTAACACACCCAGGGAAGAGCAGACTGACACCACTCTGTCAATGTAACATACCCAGGGAAGAGCAGACTGACCGCAATCTGTCAATGTAACACACCCAGGTAAGAGCAGACTGACCACACTCTATCAAAGTAACACACCCAGGGAAGAATAGACAGACCCCACTCTGTCAATGTAACACAGCCAGGGAAGATCAGACTGACCCCACTCTGTCAATGTAACAGACCCAGGGAAGAGCAGACTGACATCACACTGTCAATGTAACACACACAGGGAAGAGCAGACTGACCCCACTCTGTCAATGTAACACACCCAGGGAAGAGCAGACTGACCCCATTCTGTCAATGTAACACACCCATGGAAGAGCAGACTGACCCCACACTGTCATTGTAACCCACCCAGCGAAGACCAGACTGACCCCACTCTGTCAATGTAACCCACCCAGGGAAGATCAGACTGACCTCACTCTGTCAATGTAACACACCCAGGGAAGAACACACTGACCCCACTCAGTCAATGAATCACAACCAGCGAAGAGCAGACTGACCCCACTCTGTCATTGTAATACACCCAGGGAAGACCAGACTGACCCCACTCTGTCAACGTAACACACCCAGGTAAGAGCAGACTGACCCCATTCTGTCAATGTAACACACCCATGGAAGAGCAGACTGACCCGACACTGTCATTGTAACCCACCCAGGGAAGACCAGACTGACACCACTCTGTCATGAACCACACCCAATGAACAGCAGACTGACCCCACTCTGTCAATGTAACACACCCAGTGAAGAGCAGACTGACCCCACTCTGTCAATGTAACTCACACAGGGAAGAGCACACTGACCTCACTCGGTCAATTACCACACCCAGTGAATAGCAGACTGACCTCACTCTTTCAATGTAACACACTCAGGGAAGAACAGACTGACCCCACTCTGTCAGTGTAACACACCCAGGGAAGAGCAGACTGACCCCACTCTGTCAATGTAACACACCCAGGGAAGAGCAGACTGACTGCAATCTGTCAATGTAACACACCCAATGAACAGCAGACTGACCCCACTCTGTCAATGTAACACACCCAGTGAAGAGCAGACTGACCCCACTCTGTCAATGTAACACACCCAGGGAAGAGCACACTGACCTCACTCGGTCAATTACCACACCCAGTGAATAGCAGACTGACCTCACTCTTTCAATGTAACACACTCAGGGAAGAACAGACTGACCCCACTCTGTCAGTGTAACACACCCAGGGAAGAGCAGAATGACCCCACTCTGTCAATGTAACACACCCAGGGAAAAGCAGACTGACTGCAATCTGTCAATGTAACACACCCAGGGAAGACCAGACTGACCCCACTCTGTCAATGTAACCCACGCAGGGAAGACCAGCCTGACCCCACACTGTCAATGTAACCCACCCAGGTAAAAAAAAACAGACTGAACCCACACTGTCAATGTAACACACCCAGGGAAGAGCACACTGACCTCACTCGGTCAATTACCACGCCCAGCGAATAGCAGACTGACCTCACTCTGTCAATGTAACACACTCAGGGAAGAACAGACTGACCCCACTCTGTCAGTGTAACACACCCAGGGAAGAGCAGACTGACCCCACTCTGTCAATGTAACACACCCAGGGAAGAGCAGACTGACTGCAAACTGTCAATGTAACACACCCAGGGAAGACCAGACTGACCCCACTCTGTCAATGTAACACACCCAGGGAAGACCAGACTGACCCCACAATGTCAATGTAAGACACCCAGGGAAGAGCAGACTGACCCCACTCTGTCAGTGTAACACACTCAGGGAAGAGCAGACTGACCCCACTCTGTCAATGTAACACAACCAGGGAAGACCAGACTGACCCCACTCTGTCAATGTAACCAACCCAGGGAAGAACAGACTGACCCCACTCTGTCAATGTAACACAAACAGGGAAGACCAGACTGACCCCACACTGTCAATGTAACACACCCAGGGCAGAGCAGACTGACCCCACTCTGTCAGTGTAACACACCCAGGGAAGACCAGACTGACCCCCCTCTGTCAATGTAACACAACCAGGGAAGACCAGACTGACCCCACTCTGTCAATGTAACCCACCCAGGGAAGAACAGACTGAACCCACTCTGTCAATGTAACACACCCAGGGAAGAGCAGACTGACCCACTCTGTCATTGTAACTCACCCAGGGAAGACCAGACTGACCCCACTCTGTCAATGTAACCCACCCAGGGAAGAACAGACTGACCCCACACTGTCAATCTAACAAACCCAGGGAAGAGCAGACTGACCCCACTCTGTCAATGTAACACACCCAGGGAAGAGCAGACTGACCACACACTGTCAATGTACCAGACCCATGGAACAGCAGACTGACCCCACTCTGTCAATGTACCTCACCCAGTGAAGAGCAGACTGACCCGACTCTGGCAGTGTAACACACCCATGGAAGAGCAGACTGACCCCACTCTGTCAATGTAACACACCCAGTGAATAGCAGACTGACCTCACTCTGTCAATGTAATACACCCAGGGAAGAAGAGACTGAACCCACTCTGTCAATATAACACACCCAGAGAAGATCAGATTGACCCCACTCTATGAGTGTAACATACCCAGGGAAGAGCAGACTGAGCGCAATCTGTCAATGTAACACACCCAGGGAAGAGCAGACTGACCCCACTCTGTCAATGTAACACAACCAGGGAAGACCAGACTGACCTCACACTGTCATTGTATCACACCCAGGGAAGATCAGACTGACCCCACTCTGTCAATGTAACACACCCAGGGAAGAGCAGACTGACCCCATTCTGTCAATGTAACACACCCATGGAAGAGCAGACTGACCCCACACTGTCATTGTAACCCACCCAGCGAAGACCAGACTGACCCCACTCAGTCAATGTAACCCACCCAGGGAAGATCAGACTGACCTCACTCTGTCAATGTAACACACCCAGGGAAGAACACACTGACCCCACTCAGTCAATGAATCACAACCAGCGAAGAGCAGACTGACCCCACTCTGTCATTGTAACACACCCAGGGAAGACCAGACTGACCCCACTCTGTCAACGTAACACACCCAGGTAAGAGCAGACTGACCCAATTCTGTCAATGTAACACACCCATGGAAGAGCAGACTGACCCGACACTGTCATTGTAACCCACCCAGGGAAGACCAGACTGACACCACTCTGTCATGAACCACACCCAATGAACAGCAGACTGACCCCACTCTGTCAATGTAACACACCCAGTGAAGAGCAGACTGACCCCACTCTGTCAATGTAACACACCCAGGGAAGAGCACACTGACCTCACTCGGTCAATTACCACACCCAGTAAATAGCAGACTGACCTCACTCTTTCAATGTAACACACTCAGGGAAGAACAGACTGACCCCACTCTGTCAGTGTAACACACCCAGGGAAGAGCAGACTGACCCCACTCTGTCAATGTAACACACCCAGGGAAGAGCAGACTGACTGCAATCTGTCAATGTAACACACCCAATGAACAGCAGACTGACCCCACTCTGTCAATGTAACACACCCAGTGAAGAGCAGACTGACCCCACTCTGTCAATGTAACACACCCAGGGAAGAGCACACTGACCTCACTCCATCAATTACCACACCCAGTGTATAGCAGACTGACCTCACTCTTTCAATGTAACACACTCAGGGAAGAACAGACTGACACCACTCTGTCAGTGTAACACACCCAGGGAAGAGCAGACTGACCCCACTCTGTCAATGTAACCCACCCAGGTAAAAAAAAACAGACTGAACCCACACTGTCAATGTAACACACCCAGGGAAGAGCACACTGAACTCACTCGGTCAATTACCACACCCAGTGAATAGCAGACTGACCTCACTCTATCAATGTAACACACTCAGGGAGGAACAGACTGACCCGACTCTGTCAGTGTAACACACCCAGGGAAGAGCAGACTGACACCACTCTGTCAATGTAACATACCCAGGGAAGAGCAGACTGACCGCAATCTGTCAATGTAACACACCCAGGTAAGAGCAGACTGACCACACTCTATCAAAGTAACACACCCAGGGAAGAATAGACAGACCCCACTCTGTCAATGTAACACAGCCAGGGAAGATCAGACTGACCCCACTCTGTCAATGTAACAGACCCAGGGAAGAGCAGACTGACATCACACTGTCAATGTAACACACACAGGGAAGAGCAGACTGACCCCACTCTGTCAATGTAACACACCCAGGGAAGAGCAGACTGACCCCATTCTGTCAATGTAACACACCCATGGAAGAGCAGACTGACCCCACACTGTCATTGTAACCCACCCAGCGAAGACCAGACTGACCCCACTCTGTCAATGTAACCCACCCAGGGAAGATCAGACTGACCTCACTCTGTCAATGTAACACACCCAGGGAAGAACACACTGACCCCACTCAGTCAATGAATCACAACCAGCGAAGAGCAGACTGACCCCACTCTGTCATTGTAATACACCCAGGGAAGACCAGACTGACCCCACTCTGTCAACGTAACACACCCAGGTAAGAGCAGACTGACCCCATTCTGTCAATGTAACACACCCATGGAAGAGCAGACTGACCCGACACTGTCATTGTAACCCACCCAGGGAAGACCAGACTGACACCACTCTGTCATGAACCACACCCAATGAACAGCAGACTGACCCCACTCTGTCAATGTAACACACCCAGTGAAGAGCAGACTGACCCCACTCTGTCAATGTAACTCACACAGGGAAGAGCACACTGACCTCACTCGGTCAATTACCACACCCAGTGAATAGCAGACTGACCTCACTCTTTCAATGTAACACACTCAGGGAAGAACAGACTGACCCCACTCTGTCAGTGTAACACACCCAGGGAAGAGCAGACTGACCCCACTCTGTCAATGTAACACACCCAGGGAAGAGCAGACTGACTGCAATCTGTCAATGTAACACACCCAATGAACAGCAGACTGACCCCACTCTGTCAATGTAACACACCCAGTGAAGAGCAGACTGACCCCACTCTGTCAATGTAACACACCCAGGGAAGAGCACACTGACCTCACTCGGTCAATTACCACACCCAGTGAATAGCAGACTGACCTCACTCTTTCAATGTAACACACTCAGGGAAGAACAGACTGACCCCACTCTGTCAGTGTAACACACCCAGGGAAGAGCAGAATGACCCCACTCTGTCAATGTAACACACCCAGGGAAAAGCAGACTGACTGCAATCTGTCAATGTAACACACCCAGGGAAGACCAGACTGACCCCACTCTGTCAATGTAACCCACGCAGGGAAGACCAGCCTGACCCCACACTGTCAATGTAACCCACCCAGGTAAAAAAAAACAGACTGAACCCACACTGTCAATGTAACACACCCAGGGAAGAGCACACTGACCTCACTCGGTCAATTACCACGCCCAGCGAATAGCAGACTGACCTCACTCTGTCAATGTAACACACTCAGGGAAGAACAGACTGACCCCACTCTGTCAGTGTAACACACCCAGGGAAGAGCAGACTGACCCCACTCTGTCAATGTAACACACCCAGGGAAGAGCAGACTGACTGCAAACTGTCAATGTAACACACCCAGGGAAGACCAGACTGACCCCACTCTGTCAATGTAACACACCCAGGGAAGACCAGACTGACCCCACAATGTCAATGTAAGACACCCAGGGAAGAGCAGACTGACCCCACTCTGTCAGTGTAACACACTCAGGGAAGAGCAGACTGACCCCACTCTGTCAATGTAACACAACCAGGGAAGACCAGACTGACCCCACTCTGTCAATGTAACCAACCCAGGGAAGAACAGACTGACCCCACTCTGTCAATGTAACACAAACAGGGAAGACCAGACTGACCCCACACTGTTAATGTAACACACCCAGGGCAGAGCAGACTGACCCCACTCTGTCAGTGTAACACACCCAGGGAAGACCAGACTGACCCCCCTCTGTCAATGTAAAACAACCAGGGAAGACCAGACTGACCCCACTCTGTCAATGTAACCCACCCAGGGAAGAACAGACTGAACCCACTCTGTCAATGTAACACACCCAGGGAAGAGCAGACTGACCCACTCTGTCATTGTAACTCACCCAGGGAAGACCAGACTGACCCCACTCTGTCAATGTAACCCACCCAGGGAAGAACAGACTGACCCCACACTGTCAATGTAACACACCCAGGGAAGAGCAGACTGACCCCACTCTGTCAATGTAACACACCCAGGGAAGAGCAGACAGACCCCACTCAGTCAATGTAACCCACCCAGGGAAGAGCAGACTGACCCCACTCTGTCAATGTAACACACCCAGGGAAGAGCAGACTGACCACACACTGTCAATGTACCAGACCCATGGAACAGCAGACTGACCCCACTCTGTCAATGTACCTCACCCAGTGAAGAGCAGACTGACCCGACTCTGGCAGTGTAACACACCCATGGAAGAGCAGACTGACCCCACTCTGTCAATGTAACACACCCAGTGAATAGCAGACTGACCTCACTCTGTCAATGTAATACACCCAGGGAAGAAGAGACTGAACCCACTCTGTCAATATAACACACCCAGAGAAGATCAGATTGACCCCACTCTATGAGTGTAACATACCCAGGGAAGAGCAGATTGAGCGCAATCTGTCAATGTAACACACCCAGGGAAGAGCAGACTGACCCCACTCTGTCAATGTAACACAACCAGGGAAGACCAGACTGACCTCACACTGTCATTGTATCACACCCAGGGAAGATCAGACTGACCCCACTCTGTCAATGTAACACACACAGGGAAGACCAGACTGATCCCACACTGTCAATGTAACATACCCAGGGAAGAGCAGACTGACCCCACTCTGTCAATGTAACACACCCAGGGAAGAGCAGACTAACCCCACTCTGTCAATGTAACACAACCAGGGAAGACAAGACTGACCCAACTCTGTCAATGTAACCCACACAGGGAAGAACAGACTGACCCCACTCTGTCAATGTAACACACCCAGGGAAGAGCAGACTGACCCACTCTGTCATTGTAACCCACCCAGGGAAGACCAGACTGACCCCACTCTGTCAATGTAACCCACCCAGGGAAGATTAGACTGACCTCACTCTGTCAATGTAACACACCCAGGGAAGAACACACTGACCCCACTCAGTCAATGAATCACAACCAGCGAAGAGCAGACTGACCCCACTCTGTCATTGTAATACACCCAGGGAAGACCAGACTGACCCCACTCTGTCAACGTAACACACCCAGGTAAGAGCAGACTGACCCCATTCTGTCAATGTAACACACCCATGGAAGAGCAGACTGACCCGACACTGTCATTGTAACCCACCCAGGGAAGACCAGACTGACACCACTCTGTCATGAACCACACCCAATGAACAGCAGACTGACCCCACTCTGTCAATGTAACACACCCAGTGAAGAGCAGACTGACCCCACTCTGTCAATGTAACTCACACAGGGAAGAGCACACTGACCTCACTCGGTCAATTACCACACCCAGTGAATAGCAGACTGACCTCACTCTTTCAATGTAACACACTCAGGGAAGAACAGACTGACCCCACTCTGTCAGTGTAACACACCCAGGGAAGAGCAGACTGACCCCACTCTGTCAATGTAACACACCCAGGGAAGAGCAGACTGACTGCAATCTGTCAATGTAACACACCCAATGAACAGCAGACTGACCCCACTCTGTCAATGTAACACACCCAGTGAAGAGCAGACTGACCCCACTCTGTCAATGTAACACACCCAGGGAAGAGCACACTGACCTCACTCGGTCAATTACCACACCCAGTGAATAGCAGACTGACCTCACTCTTTCAATGTAACACACTCAGGGAAGAACAGACTGACCCCACTCTGTCAGTGTAACACACCCAGGGAAGAGCAGAATGACCCCACTCTGTCAATGTAACACACCCAGGGAAAAGCAGACTGACTGCAATCTGTCAATGTAACACACCCAGGGAAGACCAGACTGACCCCACTCTGTCAATGTAACCCACGCAGGGAAGACCAGCCTGACCCCACACTGTCAATGTAACCCACCCAGGTAAAAAAAAACAGACTGAACCCACACTGTCAATGTAACACACCCAGGGAAGAGCACACTGACCTCACTCGGTCAATTACCACGCCCAGCGAATAGCAGACTGACCTCACTCTGTCAATGTAACACACTCAGGGAAGAACAGACTGACCCCACTCTGTCAGTGTAACACACCCAGGGAAGAGCAGACTGACCCCACTCTGTCAATGTAACACACCCAGGGAAGAGCAGACTGACTGCAAACTGTCAATGTAACACACCCAGGGAAGACCAGACTGACCCCACTCTGTCAATGTAACACACCCAGGGAAGACCAGACTGACCCCACAATGTCAATGTAAGACACCCAGGGAAGAGCAGACTGACCCCACTCTGTCAGTGTAACACACTCAGGGAAGAGCAGACTGACCCCACTCTGTCAATGTAACACAACCAGGGAAGACCAGACTGACCCCACTCTGTCAATGTAACCAACCCAGGGAAGAACAGACTGACCCCACTCTGTCAATGTAACACAAACAGGGAAGACCAGACTGACCCCACACTGTCAATGTAACACACCCAGGGCAGAGCAGACTGACCCCACTCTGTCAGTGTAACACACCCAGGGAAGACCAGACTGACCCCCCTCTGTCAATGTAACACAACCAGGGAAGACCAGACTGACCCCACTCTGTCAATGTAACCCACCCAGGGAAGAACAGACTGAACCCACTCTGTCAATGTAACACACCCAGGGAAGAGCAGACTGACCCACTCTGTCATTGTAACTCACCCAGGGAAGACCAGACTGACCCCACTCTGTCAATGTAACCCACCCAGGGAAGAACAGACTGACCCCACACTGTCAATGTAACACACCCAGGGAAGAGCAGACTGACCCCACTCTGTCAATGTAACACACCCAGGGAAGAGCAGACAGACCCCACTCAGTCAATGTAACCCACCCAGGGAAGAGCAGACTGACCCCACTCTGTCAATGTAACACACCCAGGGAAGAGCAGACTGACCACACACTGTCAATGTACCAGACCCATGGAACAGCAGACTGACCCCACTCTGTCAATGTACCTCACCCAGTGAAGAGCAGACTGACCCGACTCTGGCAGTGTAACACACCCATGGAAGAGCAGACTGACCCCACTCTGTCAATGTAACACACCCAGTGAATAGCAGACTGACCTCACTCTGTCAATGTAATACACCCAGGGAAGAAGAGACTGAACCCACTCTGTCAATATAACACACCCAGAGAAGATCAGATTGACCCCACTCTATGAGTGTAACATACCCAGGGAAGAGCAGACTGAGCGCAATCTGTCAATGTAACACACCCAGGGAAGAGCAGACTGACCCCACTCTGTCAATGTAACACAACCAGGGAAGACCAGACTGACCTCACACTGTCATTGTATCACACCCAGGGAAGATCAGACTGACCCCACTCTGTCAATGTAACACACACAGGGAAGACCAGACTGATCCCACACTGTCAATGTAACATACCCAGGGAAGAGCAGACTGACCCCACTCTGTCAATGTAACACACCCAGGGAAGAGCAGACTAACCCCACTCTGTCAATGTAACACAACCAGGGAAGACAAGACTGACCCAACTCTGTCAATGTAACCCACACAGGGAAGAACAGACTGACCCCACTCTGTCAATGTAACACACCCAGGGAAGAGCAGACTGACCCACTCTGTCATTGTAACCCACCCAGGGAAGACCAGACTGACCCCACTCTGTCAATGTAACCCACCCAGGGAAGAACAGACTGACCCCACACTGTCAACGTAACACACCCAGGGAAGAGCAGACTGACCCCACTCTGTCAATGTAACACACCCAGTGAATAGCAGACTGACCTCACTCGGTCAATGTAATACACCCAGGGAAGAAGAGACTGAACCCACTCTGTCAATATAACACACCCAGAGAAGATCAGATTGACCCCACTCTATGAATGTAACACACACAGGGAAGAGCAGACTGACCCCACTCTGTCAATGTAACACACCCAGGAAAGAGCAGACTGACCACACTCTGTCAATGTAACACACCCAGGGAAGACAAGACTGACCCCACTCTGTCAATGTAACACACCCAGGGAAGAGCAGTACGACCCCACTCAGTCAATGTAACACACCCAGGGAAGAGCAGACTGACCACACTCTGTCAATGAACCACACCCACTGAACAGCAGACTGACCCGACTCTGTCAGTGTAACACACCCAGGGAAGAGCAGACTGACACCACTCTGTCAATGTAACATAGCAGGGAAGAGCAGACTGACCCCACTCTGTCAATGTAACAGACCCAGGGAAGAGCAGACTGACCCCACTCTGTCAATGTAACACACCCAGGGAAGAGCAGACTGACCTCACACTGTCATTGTATCACACCCAGGGAAGACCAGACTGACGCCACTCTGTCAATGTAACACACCCAGGGAAGATCAGACTGACCACACTCTGTCAATGTAACCCACCCAGGTAAAAAAAAACAGACTGAACCCACACTGTCAATGTAACACACCCAGGGAAGAGCACACTGAACTCACTCGGTCAATTACCTCACCCAGTGAATAGCAGACTGACCTCACTCTATCAATGTAACACACTCAGGGAGGAACAGACTGACCCCACTCTCTCAGTGTAACACACCCAGGGAAGAGCAGACTGACCCCACTCTGTCAATGTAACACACCCAGGGAAGAGCAGACTGACTGCAATCTGTCAATGTAACACACCCAGGGAAGACCAGACTGACCCCACTCTGTCAATGTAACCCACCCAGGGAAGATCAGACTGACCTCACTCTGTCAATGTAACACACCCAGGGAAGAACACACTGACCCCACTCAGTCATTGAATCACAACCAGCGAAGAGCAGACTGACCCCACTCTGTCATTGTAACCCACCCAGGGAAGACCAGACTGACCCCACTCTGTCAATATAACCCACCCAGATAAAGAAAAAACAGACTGAACCAACACTGTCAATGTAACACACCCAGGGAAGAGCACACTGACCTCAGTCGGTCAATTACCATACCCAGTGAATAGCAGACTGACCTCACTCTGTCAATGTAACACACTCAGGGAAGAACAGACTGACCCCACTCTGTCAGTGTAACACACCCAGGGAAGAGCAGACTGACCCCACTCTGTCAATGTAACACACACAGGGAAGACCAGATTGATCCCACACTGTCAATGTAACATACCCAGGGAAGAGCAGACTGACCCCACTCTGTCAATGTAACACACCCAGGGAAGAGCAGACTAACCCCACTCTGTCAATGTAACACAACCAGGGACGACAAGACTGACCCAACTCTGTCAATGTAACCCACACAGGGAAGAACAGACTGACCCCACTCTGTCAATGTAACACACCCAGGGAAGAGCAGACTGACCCACTCTGTCATTGTAACCCACCCAGGGAAGACCAGACTGACCCCACTCTGTCAATGTAACCCACCCAGGGAAGAACAGACTGACCCCACACTGTCAATGTAACACACCGAGGGAAGAGCAGACTGACCCCACTCTGTCAATGTAACACACCCAGGGAAGAGCAGACTGACCTCACTCGGTCAATTACCACACCCAGTGAATAGCAGACTGACCTCACTCTGTCAATGTAACACACTCAGGGAAGAACAGACTGACCCCACTCTGTCAGTGTTACACACCCAGGGAAGAGCAGACTGACCCAACTCTGTCAATGTAACACACACAAGGAAGAGCAGACTGACCCGACTCTATCAATGTAACACAACCAGGGAAGACCAGACTGACCCCACTCTGTCAATGTAACCCACCCAGGGCAGGGTAGACTGACCTCACTCTGTCAATGTAACACACCCAGGGAAGAACAGACTGACCCAGTCTGTCATTGTAACCCACCCAGGGAAGACCAGACTGACCCCACTCTGTCAATGTAACACACACAGGGAAGAGCAGACTGACCCCACTCTGTCAATGTAACACACCCAGGAAAGAGCAGACTGACCACACTCTGTCAATGTAACACACCCAGGGAAGACAAGACTGACCCCACTCTGTCAATGTAACACACCCAGGGAAGATCAGACTGACGCCACTCTGTCAATGTAACAGACCCAGGGAAGAGCAGACTGACATCACACTGCCAATGTAACACACCCAGGGAAGAGCAGACTGACCCCACTCTGTCAATGTAACACACCCAGGGAAGAGCAGACTGACCCCATTCTGTCAATGTAACACACCCATGGAAGAGCAGACTGACCCCACACTGTCATTGTAACCCACCCAGCGAAGACCAGACTGACCCCACTCTGTCAATGTAACCCACCCAGGGAAGATCAGACTGACCTCACTCTGTCAATGTAACACACCCAGGGAAGAACACACTGACCCCACTCAGTCAATGAATCACAACCAGCGAAGAGCAGACTGACCCCACTCTGTCATTGTAATACACCCAGGGAAGACCAGACTGACCCCACTCTGTCAACGTAACACACCCAGGTAAGAGCAGACTGACCCCATTCTGTCAATGTAACCAACCCAGGGAAGACCAGACTGACCCCACTCTGTCAATGTAACACACACAGGGAAGAGCAGACTGACCCCACTCTGTCAATGTAACACACCCAGGAAAGAGCAGACTGACCACACTCTGTCAATGTAACACACCCAGGGAAGACAAGACTGACCCCACTCTGTCAATGTAACACACCCAGGGAAGAGCAGTACGACCCCACTCAGTCAATGTACCACACCCAGGGAAGAGCAGACTGACCACTCTCTGTCAATGAACCACACCCACTGAACAGCAGACTGACCCGACTCTGTCAGTGTAACACACCCAGGGAAGAGCAGACTGACCCCACTCTGTCAATGTAACATACACAGGGAAGAGCAGACTGACCACACTCTATCAAAGTAACACACCCAGGGAAGAATAGACAGACCCCACTCTGTCAATGTAACACAGCCAGGGAAGATCAGACTGACCCCACCCTGTCAATGTAACAGACCCAGGGAAGAGCAGACTGACATCACACTGTCAATGTAACACACACAGGGAAGAGCAGACTGACCCCACTCTGTCAATGTAACACACCCAGGGAAGAGTAGACTGACCCCATTCTGTCAATGTAACACACCCATGGAAGAGCAGACTGACCCCACACTGTCATTGTAACCCACCCAGCGAAGACCAGACTGACCCCACTCTGTCAATGTAACCCACCCAGGGAAGATCAGACTGACCTCACTCTGTCAATGTAACACACCCAGGGAAGAACACACTGACCCCACTCAGTCAATGAATCACAACCAGCGAAGAGCAGACTGACCCCACTCTGTCATTGTAATACACCCAGGGAAGACCAGACTGACCCCACTCTATCAACGTAACACACCCAGGTAAGAGCAGACTGACCCCATTCTGTCAATGTAACACACCCATGGAAGAGCAGACTGACCCGACACTGTCATTGTAACCCACCCAGGGAAGACCAGACTGACACCACTCTGTCATGAACCACACCCAATGAACAGCAGACTGACCCCACTCTGTCAATGTAACACACCCAGTGAAGAGCAGACTGACCCCACTCTGTCAATGTAACACACCCAGGGAAGAGCACACTGACCCGACACTGTCATTGTAACCCACCCAGGGAAGACCTGACTGACACCACTCTGTCATGAACCACACCCAATGAACAGCAGACTGACCCCATTCTGTCAATGTAACACACCCATGGAAGACCAGACTGACCCCACTCTGTCAATGTAACCCACCCAGGGAAGAACAGACTGACCCCACACTGTCAATGTAACACACCCAGGGAAGAGCAGACTGACCCCACTCTGTCAATGTAACACACCCAGGGAAGAGCAGACAGACCCACTCAGTCAATGTAACCCACCCAGGGAAGAGCAGACTGACCCCACTCTGTCAATGTAACACACCCAGGGAAGAGCAGACTGACCACACACTGTCAATGTACCAGACCCAGGGAACAGCAGACTGACCCCACTCTGTCAATGTACCACACCCAGTGAAGAGCAGACTGACCCGACTCTGGCAGTGTAACACACCCATGGAAGAGCAGACTGACCCCACTCTGTCAATGTAACACACCCAGTGAATAGCAGGCTGACCTCACTCTGTCAATGTAATACACCCAGGGAAGAAGAGACTGAACCCACTCTGTCAATATAACACACCCAGAGAAGATCAGATTGACCACACTCTGTCAATGTTACACAACCAGGGAAGACCAGACTGACCTCACACTGTCATTGTATCACACCCAGGGAAGATCAGACTGACCCCACTCTGTCAATGTAACACACACAGGGAAGACCAGACTGACCTCACACTGTCATTGTATCACACCCAGGGAAGATCAGACTGACCCCACTCTGTCAATGTAACACACACAGGGAAGACCAGACTGATCCTACACTGTCAATGTAACATACCCAGGGAAGAGCAGACTGACCCCACTCTGTCAATGTAACACACCAAGGGAAGAGCAGACTAACCCCACTCTGTCAATGTAACACAACCAGGGAAGACAAGACTGACCCAACTCTGTCAATGTAACCCACACAGGGAAGAACAGACTGACCCCACTCTGTCAATGTAACACACCCAGGGAAGAGCAGACTGACCCACTCTGTCATTGTAACCCACCCAGGGAAGACCAGACTGACCCCACTCTGTCAATGTAACCCACCCAGGGAAGAACAGACTGACCCCACACTGTCAATGTAACACACCGAGGGAAGAGCAGACTGACCCCACTCTGTCAATGTAACACACCCAGTGAATAGCAGACTGACCTCACTCGGTCAATGTAACACACCCAGGGAAGAAGAGACTGAACCCACTCCGTCAATATAACACACCCAGAGAAGATCAGATTGACCCCACTCTATGAATGTAACACACACAGGGAAGAGCAGACTGACCCCACTCTGTCAATGTAACACACCCAGGGAAGACAAGACTGACCCCACTCTGTCAATGTAACACACCCAGGGAAGAGCAGTACGACCCCACTCAGTCAATGTAACACACCCAGGGAAGAGCAGACTGACCACACTCTGTCAATGAACCACACCCACTGAACAGCAGACTGACCCGACTCTGTCAGTGTAACACACCCAGGGAAGAGCAGTCTGACACCACTCTGTCAATGTAACATAGCAGGGAAGAGCAGACTGACCGCAATCTGTCAATGTAACACACCCAGGTAAGAGCAGACTGACCACACTCTATCAAAGTAACACACTCAGGTAAGAATAGACAGACCCCACTCTGTCAATGTAAGCCACGAGGGAAGAGTATACTGACCTCATACTGTCAATGTAACACACCCAGGGAAGATCAGACTGACCCCACTCTGTCAATGTAACACAACCAGGGAAGACAAGACTGACCCAACTCTGTCAATGTAACCCACACAGGGAAGAACAGACTGACCCCACTCTGTCAATGTAACACACCCAGGGAAGAGCAGACTGACCCACTCTGTCATTGTAACCCACCCAGGGAAGACCAGACTGACCCCACTCTGTCAATGTAACCCACCCAGGGAAGAACAGACTGACCCCACACTGTCAATGTAACACACCGAGGGAAGAGCAGACTGACCCCACTCTGTCAATGTAACTCACCCAGGGAAGAGCAGACTGACCTCACTCGGTCAATTACCACACCCAGTGAATAGCAGACTGACCTCACTCTGTCAATGTAACACACTCAGGGAAGAACAGACTGACCCCACTCTGTCAGTGTAACACACCCAGGGAAGAGCAGACTGACCCAACTCTGTCAATGTCACACACACAAGGAAGAGCAGACTGACCCGACTCTATCAATGTAACACAACCAGGGAAGACCAGACTGACCCTACTCTGTCAATGTAACCCACCCAGGGCAGGGCAGACTGACCTCACTCTGTCAATGTAACACACCCAGGGAAGAACAGACTGACCCAGTCTGTCATTGTAACCCACCCAGGGAAGACCAGACTGACCCCACTCTGTCAATGTAACACACACAGGGAAGAGCAGACTGACCCCACTCTGTCAATGTAACACACCCAGGAAAGAGCAGACTGACCACACTCTGTCAATGTAACACACCCAGGGAAGACAAGACTGACCCCACTCTGTCAATGTAACGCACCCAGGGAAGATCAGACTGACCCCACTCTGTCAATGTAACAGACCCAGGGAAGAGCAGACTGACATCACACTGTCAATGTAACACACCCAGGGAAGAGCAGACTGACCCCACTCTGTCAATGTAACAGACCCAGGGAAGAGCAGACTGACCCCACTCTGTCAATGTAACACACCCAGGGAAGAGCAGACTGACCCCACACTGTCATTGTATCACACCCAGGGAAGACCAGACTGACGCCACTCTGTCAATGTAACACACCCAGGGAAGATCAGACTGACCACACTCTGTCAATGTAACCCACCCAGGTAAAAAAAAACAGACTGAACCCACACTGTCAATGTAACACACCCAGGGAAGAGCACACTGACCTCAGTCGGTCAATTACCACACCCAGTGAATAGCAGACTGACCTCACTCTGTCAATGTAACACACTCAGGGAAGAACAGACTGACCCCACTCTGTCAGTGTAACACAACCAGGGAAGAGCAGACTGACCCCACTCTGTCAATGTAACACACCCAGGGAAGAGCAGACTGACTGCAATCTGTCAATGTAACACACCCAGGGAAGACCAGACTGACCCCACTCTGTCAATGTAACACACCCAGGGAATACCAGACTGACCCCACAATGTCAATGTAACACACCCAGGGAAGAGCAGACTGACCCCACTCTGTCAGTGTAACAGACTCAGGGAAGAGCAGACTGACCCCACTCTATCAATGTAACACAACCAGGGAAGACCAGACTGACCCCACTCTGTCAATGTAACCAACCCAGGGAAGACCAGACTGACCCCACTCTGTCAATGTAACACACACAGGGAAGACCAGACTGATCCCACACTGTCAATGTAACATACCCAGGGAAGAGCAGACTGACCCCACTCTGTCAATGTAACACACCCAGGGAAGAGCAGACTAACCCCACTCTGTCAATGTAACACAACCAGGGAAGACAAGACTGACCCAACTCTGTCAATGTAACCCACACAGGGAAGAACAGACTGACCCCACTCTGTCAATGTAACACACCCAGGGAAGAGCAGACTGACCCACTCTGTCATTGTAACCCACCCAGGGAAGACCAGACTGACCCCACTCTGTCAATGTAACCCACCCAGGGAAGAACAGACTGACCCCACACTGTCAATGTAACACACCGAAGGAAGAGCAGACTGACCCCACTCTGTCAATGTAACACACCCAGGGAAGAGCAGACTGACCTCACTCGGTCAATTACCACACCCAGTGAATAGCAGACTGACCTCACTCTGTCAATGTAACACACTCAGGGAAGAACAGACTGACCCCACTCTGTCAGTGTAACACACCCAGGGAAGAGCAGACTGACCCAACTCTGTCAATGTAACACACACAAGGAAGAGCAGACTGACCCGACTCTATCAATGTAACACAACCAGGGAAGACCAGACTGACCCCACTCTGTCAATGTAACCCACCCAGGGCAGGGCAGACTGACCTCACTCTGTCAATGTAACACACCCAGGGAAGAACAGACTGACCCAGTCTGTCATTGTAACCCACCCAGGGAAGACCAGACTGACCCCACTCTGTCAATGTAACACACACAGGGAAGAGCAGACTGACCCCACTCTGTCAATGTAACACACCCAGGAAAGAGCAGACTGACCACACTCTGTCAATGTAACACACCCAGGGAAGACAAGACTGACCCCACTCTGTCAATGTAACACACCCAGGGAAGAGCAGACTGACATCACACTGTCAATGTAACACACACAGGGAAGAGCAGACTGACCCCACTCTGTCAATGTAACACACCCAGGGAAGAGCAGACTGACCCCATTCTGTCAATGTATCACACCCATGGAAAAGCAGACTGACCCCACACTGTCATTGTAACCCACCCAGCGAAGACCAGACTGACCCCACTCTGTCAATGTAACCCACCCAGTGAAGATCAGACTGACCTCACTCTGTCAATGTAACACACCCAGGGAAGAACACACTGACCCCACTCAGTCAATGAATCACAACCAGCGAAGAGCAGACTGACCCCACTCTGTCATTGTAATACACCCAGGGAAGACCAGACTGACCCCACTCTATCAACGTAACACACCTAGGTAAGAGCAGACTGACCCCATTCTGTCAATATAACACACCCATGGTAGAGCAGACTGACCCGACACTGTCATTGTAACCCACCCAGGGAAGACCAGACTGACACCACTCTGTCAATGAACCACACCCAATGAACAGCAGACTGACCCCACTCTGTCAATGTAACACACCCAGTGAAGAGCAGACTGACCCCACTCTGTCAATGTAACACACCCAGGGAAGAGCACACTGACCTCACTCGGTCAATTACCACACCCAGTGAATAGCAGACTGACCTCACTCTTTCAATGTAACATACTCAGGGAAGAACAGACTGACCCCACTCTGTCAGTGTAACACACCCAGGGAAGAGCAGACTGACCCCACTCTGTCAATGTAACACACCCAGGGAAGAGCAGACTGACACCACTCTGTCAATGAACCACACCCAATGAACAGCAGACTGACCCCACTCTGACAATGTAACACACCCAGTGAAGAGCAGACTGACCCCACTCTGTCATGGTAACACACCCAGGGAAGAGCACACTGACCTCACTCGGTCAATTACCACACCCAGTGAATAGCAGACTGACCTCACTCTTTCAATGTAACACACTCAGGGAAGAACAGACTGACCCCACTCTGTCAGTGTAACACACCCAGGGAAGAGCAGACTGACCCCACTCTGTCAATGTAACACACCCAGGGAAGAGCAGACTGACTGCAATCTGTCAATGTAACACACCCAATGAACAGCAGACTGACCCCACTCTGTCAATATAACCCACGCAGGGAAGACCAGCCTGACCCCACACTGTCAATGTAACCCACCCAGGTAAAAAAAAACAGACTGAACCCACACTGTGAATGTAACACACCCAGGGAAGAGCACACTGACCTCACTCGGTCAATTACCACGCCCAGTGAATAGCAGACTGACCCCACTCTGTCAATGTAACCAACCCAGGTAAGAACAGACTGACCCCACTCTGTCAAAGTAACACAAACAGGGAAGACCAGACTGACCCCACACTGTCAATGTAACACACCCAGGGCAGAGCAGACTGACCCCACTCTGTCAGTGTAACACACCCAGGGAAGACCAGACTGACCCCCCTCTGTCAATGTAACACAACCAGGGAAGACCAGACTGACCCCACTCTGTCAATGTAACCCACCCAGGGAAGAACAGACTGACCCCACTCTGTCAATGTAACACACCCAGGGAAGAGCAGACTGACCTACTCTGTTATTGTAACCCACCCAGGGAAGACCAGACTGACCCCACTCTGTCAATGTAACCCCCCCAGGGAAGAACAGACTGACCCCACACTGTCAATGTAACACACCCAGGGAAGAGCAGACTGACCCCACTCTGTCAATGTAACACACCCAGGGAAGAGCAGACAGACCCCACTCTGTCAATGTAACCCACCCAGGGAAGAGCAGACTGACCCCACTCTGTCAATGTAACACACCCAGGGAAGAGCAGACTGACCACACACTGTCAATGTACCAGACCCAGGGAACAGCAGACTGACCCCACTCTGTCAATGTACCACACCCAGTGAAGAGCAGACTGACCCGACTCTGGCAGTGTAACACACCCATGGAAGAGCAGACTGACCCCACTCTGTCAATGTAACACACCCAGTGAATAGCAGACTGACCTCACTCTGTCAATGTAATACACCCAGGGAAGAAGAGACTGAACCCACTCTGTCAATATAACACACCCAGAGAAGATCAGATTGACCCCACTCTATGAATGTAACATACCCAGGGAAGAGCAGACTGAGCGCAATCTGTCAATGTAACACACCCAGGGAAGAGCAGACTGACCCCACTCTGTCAATGTAACACAACCAGGGAAGACCAGACTGACCTCACACTGTCATTGTATCACACCCAGGGAAGATCAGACTGACCCCACTCTGTCAATGTAACACACACAGGGAAGACCAGACTGATCCCACACTGTCAATGTAACATACCCAGGGAAGAGCAGACTGACCCCACTCTGTCAATGTAACACACCCAGGGAAGAGCAGACTAACCCCACTCTGTCAATGTAACACAACCAGGGAAGACAAGACTGACCCAACTCTGTCAATGTAACCCACACAGGGAAGAACAGACTGACCCCACTCTGTCAATGTAACACACCCAGGGAAGAGCAGACTGACCCACTCTGTCATTGTAACCCACCCAGGGAAGACCAGACTGACCCCACTCTGTCAATGTAACCCACCCAGGGAAGAACAGACTGACCCCACACTGTCAATGTAACACACCGAGGGAAGAGCAGACTGACCCCACTCTGTCAATGTAACACACCCAGGGAAGAGCAGACTGACCTCACTCGGTCAATTACCACACCCAGTGAATAGCAGACTGACCTCACTCTGTCAATGTAACACACTCAGGGATGAACAGACTGACCCCACTCTGTCAGTTTAACACACCCAGGGAAGAGCAGACTGACCCAACTCTGTCAATGTAACACACACAAGGAAGAGCAGACTGACCCGACTCTATCAATGCAACACAACCAGGGAAGACCAGACTGACCCCACTCTGTCAATGTAACCCACCCAGGGCAGGGCAGACAGACCTCACTCTGTCAATGTAACACACCCAGGGAAGACCAGACTGACCCAGTCTGTCATTGTAACCCACCCAGGGAAGACCAGACTGACCCCACTCTGTCAATGTAACACACACAGGGAAGAGCAGACTGACCCCACTCTGTCAATGTAACACACCCAGGAAAGAGCAGACTGACCACACTCTGTCAATGTAACACACCCAGGGAAGACAAGACTGACCCCACTCTGTCAATGTAACACACCCAGGGAAGAGCAGTACGACCCCACTCAGTCAATTTAACACACCCAGGGAAGAGCAGACTGACCACACTCTGTCAATGAACCACACCCACTGAACAGCAGACTGACCCGACTCTGTCAGTGTAACACACCCAGGGAAGAGCAGACTGACCGCACTCTGTCAATGTAACACACCCAGGGAAGAGCAGACTGACCCCATTCTGTCAATGTAACACACCCATGGAAGAGCAGACTGACCCCACACTGTCATTGTAACCCACCCAGCGAAGACCAGACTGACCCCACTCTGTCAATGTAACCCACCCAGGGAAGATCAGACTGACCTCACTCTGTCAATGTAACACACCCAGGGAAGAACACACTGACCCCACTCAGTCAATGAATCACAACCAGCGAAGAGCAGACTGACCCCACTCTGTCATTGTAACACACCCAGGGAAGACCAGACTGACCCCACTCTGTCAATGTAACACACCCAGGTAAGAGCAGACTGACCCCATTCTGTCAATGTAACACACCCATGGAAGAGCAGACTGACACGACACTGTCATTGTAACCCACCCAGGGAAGACCAGACTGACACCACTCTGTCAATGAACCACACCCAATGAACAGCAGACTGACCCCACTCTGTTAATGTAACACACCCAGTGAAGAGCAGACTGACCCCACTCTGTCAATGTAACAATCCCAGGGAAGAGCACACTGACCTCACTCGGTCAATTACAAAACCCAGTGAAGAGCAGACTGACCCCACTCTGTCAATGTAACTCACACAGGGAAGAGCACACTGACCTCACTCGGTCAATTACCACACCCAGTGAATAGCAGACTGACCTCACTCTTTCAATGTAACACACTCAGGGAAGAACAGACTGACCCCACTCTGTCAGTGTAACACACCCAGGGAAGAGCAGACTGACCCCACTCTGTCAATGTAACACACCCAGGGAAGAGCAGACTGACGGCAATCTGTCAATGTAACACACCCAGGGAAGACCAGACTGACCCCACTCTGTCAATGTAACCCACGCAGGGAAGACCAGCCTGACCCCACACTGTCAATGTAACACACCCAGGGAAGAGCACACTGACCTCACTCGGTCAATTACCACGCCCAGTGAATAGCAGACTGACCTCACTCTGTCAATGTAACACACTCAGGGAAGAACAGACTGACCCCACTCTGTCAGTGTAACACACCCAGGGAAGACCAGACTGACCCCACTCTGTCAATGTAACACACCCAGGGAAAAAAAACCAGACTGAACCCTCACTGTCAATGTAACACACCCAGGGAAGAGCACACTGACCTCACTCGGTCAATTACCACGCCCAGTGAATAGCAGACTGACCTCACTCTGTCAATGTAACACACTCAGGGAAGAACAGACTGACCCCACTCTGTCAGTGTAACACACCCAGGGAAGAGCAGACTGACCCCACTCTGTCAATGTAACACACCCAGGGAAGAGAAGACGGACTGCAATCTGTCAATGTAACACACCCAGGGAAGACCAGACTGACCCCACTCTGTCAATGTAACACACCCAGGGAAGACCAGACTGACCCCACTCTGTCAGTGTAACACACTCAGGGAACAGCAGACTGACCCCACTCTGTCAATGTAACACAACCAGGGAAGACCAGACTGACCCCACTCTGTCAATGTAACCAACCCAGGGAAGAACAGACTGACCCCACTCTGTCAATGTAACACAAACAGGGAAGACCAGACTGACCCCACACTGTCAATGTAACACACCCAGGGCAGGGCAGACTGACCTCACTCTGTCGATGTAACACACCCAGGGAAGAACAGACTGACCCAGTCTGTCATTGTAACCCACCCAGGGAAGACCAGACTGACCCCACTCTGTCAATGTAACACACACAGGGAAGAGCAGACTGACCCCACTCTGTCAATGTAACACACCCAGGAAAGAGCAGACTGACCACACTCTGTCAATGTAACACACCCAGGGAAGACAAGACTGACCCCACTCTGTCAATGTAACACACCCAGGGAAGAGCAGTCCGACCCCACTCAGTCAATGTAACACACCCAGGGAAGAGCAGACTGACCACACTCTGTCAATGAACCACACTCACTGAACAGCAGACTGACCCGACTCTGTCAGTGTAACACACCCAGGGAAGAGCAGACTGACACCACTCTGTCAATGTAACATACACAGGGAAGAGCAGACTGACCGCAATCTGTCAATGTAACACACCCAGGTAAGAGCAGACTGACCACACTCTATCAAAGTAACACACCCAGGGAAGAATAGACAGACCCCACTCTGTCAATGTAACACAGCCAGGGAAGATCAGACTGACCCCACTCTGTCAATGTAACAGACCCAGGGAAGAGCAGACTGACATCACACTGTCAATGTAACACACCCAGGGAAGAGCAGACTGACCCCACTCTGTCAATGTAACACACCCAGGGAAGAGCAGACTGACCCCATTCTGTCAATGTAACACACCCATGGAAGAGCAGACTGACCCCACACTGTCATTGTAACCCACCCAGCGAGGACCAGACTGACCCCACTCTGTCAATGTAACCCACCCAGGGAAGATCAGACTGACCTCACTCTGTCAATGAAACACACCCAGGGAAGAACACACTGACCCCACTCAGTCAATGAATCACAACCAGCGAAGAGCAGACTGACCCCACTCTGTCATTGTAACACACCCAGGGAAGACCAGACTGACCCCACTCTGTCAATGTAACACACCCAGGTAAGAGCAGACTGACCCCATTCTGTCAATGTAACACACCCATGGAAGAGCAGACTGACCCGACACTGTCATTGTAACCCACCCAGGGAAGACCAGACTGACACCACTCTGTCAATGAACCACACCCAATGAACAGCAGACTGACCCCACTCTGTTAATGTAACACACCCAGTGAAGAGCAGACTGACCCCACTCTGTCAATGTAACAATCCCAGGGAAGAGCACACTGACCTCACTCGGTCAATTACCACACCCAGTGAATAGCAGACTGACCTCACTCTTTCAATGTAACACACTTAGGGAAGAACAGACTGACCCCACTCTGTCAGTGTAACACACCCAGGGAAGAGCAGACTGACCCCACTCTGTCAATGTAACAAACCCAGGGAAGAGCAGACTGAATGCAATCTGTCAATGTAACACACCCAGGGAAGACCAGACTGACCCCACTCTGTCAATGTAACCCACGCAGGGAAGACCAGACTGACCCCACACTGTCAATGTAACCCACCCAGATAAAAAAAAACAGACTGAACCCACACTGTCAATGAAACACACCCAGGGAAGAGCACACTGACCTCACTCGGTCAATTACCACGCCCAGTGAATAGCAGACTGACCTCACTCTGTCAATGTAACACACTCAGGGAAGAACAGACTGACCCCACTCTGTCAGTGTAACACACCCAGGGAAGAGCAGACTGACCCCACTCTGTCAATGTAACACACCCAGGGAAGAGAAGACGGACTGCAATCTGTTAATGTAACACACCCAGGGAAGACCAGACTGACCCCACTCTGTCAATGTAACACACCCAGGGAAGACCAGACTGACCCCACAATGTCAATGTAACACACCCAGGGAAGAGCAGACTGACCCCACTCTGTCAGTGCAACACACTCAGGGAAGAGCAGACTGACCCCACTCTGTCAATGTAACACAACCAGGGAAGACCAGACTGACCCCACTCTGTCAATGTAACCAACCCAGGGAAGAACAGACTGACCCCACTCTGTCAATGTAACACAAACAGGGAAGACCAGACTGACCCCACACTGTCAATGTAACACACCCAGGGCAGAGCAGACTGACCCCACTCTGTCAGTGTAACACGCCCAGGGAAGAGCAGACTGACCCACTCTGTCATTGTAACCCACCCAGGGAAGACCAGACTGAAACCACTCTGTCAATGTAACCCACCCAGGGAAGAACAGACTGACCCCACACTGTCAATGTAACACACCGAAGGAAGAGCAGACTGACCCCACTCTGTCAATGTAACACACCCAGGGAAGAGCAGACTGACCTCACTCGGTCAATTACCACACCCAGTGAATAGCAGACTGACCTCACTCTGTCAATGTAACACACTCAGGGAAGAACAGACTGACCCCACTCTGTCAGTGTAACACACCCAGGGAAGAGCAGACTGACCCAACTCTGTCAATGCAACACACACAAGGAAGAGCAGACTGACCCGACTCTATCAATGTAACACAACCAGGGAAGACCAGACTGACCCCACTCTGTCAATGTAACCCACCCAGGGCAGGGCAGACTGACCTCACTCTGTCAATGTAACACACCCAGGGAAGAACAGACTGACCCAGTCTGTCATTGTAACCCACCCAGGGAAGACCAGACTGACCCCACTCTGTCAATGTAACACACACAGGGAAGAGCAGACTGACCCCACTCTGTCAATGTAACACACCCAGGAAAGAGCAGACTGACCACACTCTGTCAATGTAACACACCCAGGGAAGACAAGACTGACCCCACTCTGTCAATGTAACACACCCAGGGAAGAGCAGTACGACCCCACTCAGTCAATGTAACACACCCAGGGAAGAGCAGACTGACCACACTCTGTCAATGAACCACACCCACTGAACAGCAGACTGACCCGACTCTGTCAGTGTAACACACCCAGGGAAGAGCAGACTGACACCACTCTGTCAATGTAACATACACAGGGAAGAGCAGACTGACCGCAATCTGTCAATGTAACACACCCAGGTAAGAGCAGACTGACCCCACTCTATCAAAGTAACACACCCAGGGAAGAATAGACAGACCCCACTCTGTCAATGTAACACAGCCAGGGAAGATCAGACTGACCCCACTCTGTCAATGTAACAGACCCAGGGAAGAGCAGACTGACATCACACTGTCAATGTAACACACCCAGGGAAGAGCAGACTGACCCCACTCTGTCAATGTAACACACCCAGGGAAGAGCAGACTGACCCCATTCTGTCAATGTAAGACACCCATGGAAGAGCAGACTGACCCCACACTGTCATTGTAACCCACCCAGCGAAGACCAGACTGACCCCACTCTGTCAATGTAACCCACCCAGGGAAGATCAGACTGACCTCACTCTGTCAATGTAACACACCCAGGGAAGAACACACTGACCCCACTCAGTCAATGAATCACAACCAGCGAAGAGCAGACTGACCCCACTCTGTCATTGTAACACACCCAGGGAGGACCAGACTGACCCCACTCTGTCAATGTAACACACCCAGGTAAGAGCAGACTGACCCCATTCTGTCAATGTAACACACCCATGGAAGAGCAGACTGACCCGACACTGTCATTGTAACCCACCCAGGGAAGACCAGACTGACACCACTCTGTCAATGAACCACACCCAATGAACAGCAGACTGACCCCACTCTGTTAATGTAACACACCCAGTGAAGAGCAGACTGACCTCACTCTGTCAATGTAACAATCCCAGGGAAGAGCACACTGACCTCACTCGGTCAATTACCAAACCCAGTGAACAGCAGACTGACCTCACTCTTTCAATGTAACACACTCAGGGAAGAACAGACTGACCCCACTCTGTCAGTGTAACACACCCAGGGAAGAGCAGACTGACCCCACTCTGTCAATGTAACACACCCAGGGAAGAGCAGACTGACGGCAATCTGTCAATGTAACACACCCAGGGAAGACCAGACTGACCCCACTCTGTCAATGTAACCCACGCAGGGAAGACCAGCCTGACCCCACACTGTCAATGTAACCCACCCAGGTAAAAAAAAACAGACTGAACCCACACTGTCAATGTAACACACCCAGGGAAGAGCACACTGATCTCACTCGGTCAATTACCACGCCCAGTGAAAAGCAGACTGACCTCACTCTGTCAATGTAACACACTCAGGGAAGAACAGACTGACCCCACTCTGTCAGTGTAACACACCCAGGGAAGAGCAGACTGACCCCACTCTGTCAATGTAACACACCCAGGGATGAGCAGACTGACTGCAATCTGTCAATGTATCACACCCAGGGAAGACCAGACTGACCCCACTCTGTCAATGTAACACACCCAGGGAAGACCAGACTGACCCCACAATGTCAATGTAACACACCCAGGGAAGAGCAGACTGACCCCACTCTGTCAGTGTAACACAACCAGGGAAGACCAGACTGACCCCACTCTGTCAATGTAACACACCCAGGGAAGACGAGACTGACCCCACAATGTCAATGTAACACACTCAGGGAAGAGCAGACTGACCCCACTCTGTCAATGTAACACAACCAGGGAAGACCAGACTGACCCCACTCTGTCAACGTAACCAACCCAGGGAAGAACAGACTGACCCCACTCTGTCAATGTAACACAAACAGGGAAGACCAGACTGACCCCACACTGTCAATGTAACACACCCAGGGCAGAGCAGACTGACCCCACTCTGTCAGTGTAACACACCCAGGGAAGACCAGACTGACCCCCCTCTGTCAATGTAACACAACCAGAGAAGACCAGACTGACCCCACTCTGTCAATGTAACCCACCCAGGGAAGAACAGACTGACCCCATTCTGTCAATGTAACACACCCAGGGAAGAGCAGACTGACCCACTCTGTCATTGTAACCCACCCAGGGAAGACCAGACTGACCCCACTCTGTCAATGTAACCCACCCAGGGAAGAACAGACTGACCCCACACTGTCAATGTAACACACCCAGGGAAGACCAGACTGATCCCACACTGTCAATGTAACATACCCAGGGAAGAGCAGACTGACCCCACTCTGTCAATGTAACACACCCAGGGAAGAGCAGACTAACCCCACTCTGTCAATGTAACACAACCAGGGAAGACAAGACTGACCCAACTCTGTCAATGTAACCCACACAGGGAAGAACAGACTGACCCCACTCTGTCAATGTAACACACCCAGGGAAGAGCAGACTGACCCACTCTGTCATTGTAACCCACCCAGGGAAGACCAGACTGACCCCACTCTGTCAATGTAACCCACCCAGGGAAGAACAGACTGACCCCACACTGTCAATGTAACACACCGAGGGAAGAGCAGACTGACCCCACTCTGTCAATGTAACACACCCAGGGAAGAGCAGACTGACCTCACTCGGTCAATTACCACACCCAGTGAATAGCAGACTGACCTCACTCTGTCAATGTAACACACTCAGGGATGAACAGACTGACCCCACTCTGTCAGTTTAACACACCCAGGGAAGAGCAGACTGACCCAACTCTGTCAATGTAACACACACAAGGAAGAGCAGACTGACCCGACTCTATCAATGCAACACAACCAGGGAAGACCAGACTGACCCCACTCTGTCAATGTAACCCACCCAGGGCAGGGCAGACAGACCTCACTCTGTCAATGTAACACACCCAGGGAAGACCAGACTGACCCAGTCTGTCATTGTAACCCACCCAGGGAAGACCAGACTGACCCCACTCTGTCAATGTAACACACACAGGGAAGAGCAGACTGACCCCACTCTGTCAATGTAACACACCCAGGAAAGAGCAGACTGACCACACTCTGTCAATGTAACACACCCAGGGAAGACAAGACTGACCCCACTCTGTCAATGTAACACACCCAGGGAAGAGCAGTACGACCCCACTCAGTCAATTTAACACACCCAGGGAAGAGCAGACTGACCACACTCTGTCAATGAACCACACCCACTGAACAGCAGACTGACCCGACTCTGTCAGTGTAACACACCCAGGGAAGAGCAGACTGACCGCACTCTGTCAATGTAACACACCCAGGGAAGAGCAGACTGACCCCATTCTGTCAATGTAACACACCCATGGAAGAGCAGACTGACCCCACACTGTCATTGTAACCCACCCAGCGAAGACCAGACTGACCCCACTCTGTCAATGTAACCCACCCAGGGAAGATCAGACTGACCTCACTCTGTCAATGTAACACACCCAGGGAAGAACACACTGACCCCACTCAGTCAATGAATCACAACCAGCGAAGAGCAGACTGACCCCACTCTGTCATTGTAACACACCCAGGGAAGACCAGACTGACCCCACTCTGTCAATGTAACACACCCAGGTAAGAGCAGACTGACCCCATTCTGTCAATGTAACACACCCATGGAAGAGCAGACTGACACGACACTGTCATTGTAACCCACCCAGGGAAGACCAGACTGACACCACTCTGTCAATGAACCACACCCAATGAACAGCAGACTGACCCCACTCTGTTAATGTAACACACCCAGTGAAGAGCAGACTGACCCCACTCTGTCAATGTAACAATCCCAGGGAAGAGCACACTGACCTCACTCGGTCAATTACAAAACCCAGTGAAGAGCAGACTGACCCCACTCTGTCAATGTAACTCACACAGGGAAGAGCACACTGACCTCACTCGGTCAATTACCACACCCAGTGAATAGCAGACTGACCTCACTCTTTCAATGTAACACACTCAGGGAAGAACAGACTGACCCCACTCTGTCAGTGTAACACACCCAGGGAAGAGCAGACTGACCCCACTCTGTCAATGTAACACACCCAGGGAAGAGCAGACTGACGGCAATCTGTCAATGTAACACACCCAGGGAAGACCAGACTGACCCCACTCTGTCAATGTAACCCACGCAGGGAAGACCAGCCTGACCCCACACTGTCAATGTAACACACCCAGGGAAGAGCACACTGACCTCACTCGGTCAATTACCACGCCCAGTGAATAGCAGACTGACCTCACTCTGTCAATGTAACACACTCAGGGAAGAACAGACTGACCCCACTCTGTCAGTGTAACACACCCAGGGAAGACCAGACTGACCCCACTCTGTCAATGTAACACACCCAGGGAAAAAAAACCAGACTGAACCCTCACTGTCAATGTAACACACCCAGGGAAGAGCACACTGACCTCACTCGGTCAATTACCACGCCCAGTGAATAGCAGACTGACCTCACTCTGTCAATGTAACACACTCAGGGAAGAACAGACTGACCCCACTCTGTCAGTGTAACACACCCAGGGAAGAGCAGACTGACCCCACTCTGTCAATGTAACACACCCAGGGAAGAGAAGACGGACTGCAATCTGTCAATGTAACACACCCAGGGAAGACCAGACTGACCCCACTCTGTCAATGTAACACACCCAGGGAAGACCAGACTGACCCCACTCTGTCAGTGTAACACACTCAGGGAACAGCAGACTGACCCCACTCTGTCAATGTAACACAACCAGGGAAGACCAGACTGACCCCACTCTGTCAATGTAACCAACCCAGGGAAGAACAGACTGACCCCACTCTGTCAATGTAACACAAACAGGGAAGACCAGACTGACCCCACACTGTCAATGTAACACACCCAGGGCAGGGCAGACTGACCTCACTCTGTCGATGTAACACACCCAGGGAAGAACAGACTGACCCAGTCTGTCATTGTAACCCACCCAGGGAAGACCAGACTGACCCCACTCTGTCAATGTAACACACACAGGGAAGAGCAGACTGACCCCACTCTGTCAATGTAACACACCCAGGAAAGAGCAGACTGACCACACTCTGTCAATGTAACACACCCAGGGAAGACAAGACTGACCCCACTCTGTCAATGTAACACACCCAGGGAAGAGCAGTCCGACCCCACTCAGTCAATGTAACACACCCAGGGAAGAGCAGACTGACCACACTCTGTCAATGAACCACACTCACTGAACAGCAGACTGACCCGACTCTGTCAGTGTAACACACCCAGGGAAGAGCAGACTGACACCACTCTGTCAATGTAACATACACAGGGAAGAGCAGACTGACCGCAATCTGTCAATGTAACACACCCAGGTAAGAGCAGACTGACCACACTCTATCAAAGTAACACACCCAGGGAAGAATAGACAGACCCCACTCTGTCAATGTAACACAGCCAGGGAAGATCAGACTGACCCCACTCTGTCAATGTAACAGACCCAGGGAAGAGCAGACTGACATCACACTGTCAATGTAACACACCCAGGGAAGAGCAGACTGACCCCACTCTGTCAATGTAACACACCCAGGGAAGAGCAGACTGACCCCATTCTGTCAATGTAACACACCCATGGAAGAGCAGACTGACCCCACACTGTCATTGTAACCCACCCAGCGAGGACCAGACTGACCCCACTCTGTCAATGTAACCCACCCAGGGAAGATCAGACTGACCTCACTCTGTCAATGAAACACACCCAGGGAAGAACACACTGACCCCACTCAGTCAATGAATCACAACCAGCGAAGAGCAGACTGACCCCACTCTGTCATTGTAACACACCCAGGGAAGACCAGACTGACCCCACTCTGTCAATGTAACACACCCAGGTAAGAGCAGACTGACCCCATTCTGTCAATGTAACACACCCATGGAAGAGCAGACTGACCCGACACTGTCATTGTAACCCACCCAGGGAAGACCAGACTGACACCACTCTGTCAATGAACCACACCCAATGAACAGCAGACTGACCCCACTCTGTTAATGTAACACACCCAGTGAAGAGCAGACTGACCCCACTCTGTCAATGTAACAATCCCAGGGAAGAGCACACTGACCTCACTCGGTCAATTACCACACCCAGTGAATAGCAGACTGACCTCACTCTTTCAATGTAACACACTTAGGGAAGAACAGACTGACCCCACTCTGTCAGTGTAACACACCCAGGGAAGAGCAGACTGACCCCACTCTGTCAATGTAACAAACCCAGGGAAGAGCAGACTGAATGCAATCTGTCAATGTAACACACCCAGGGAAGACCAGACTGACCCCACTCTGTCAATGTAACCCACGCAGGGAAGACCAGACTGACCCCACACTGTCAATGTAACCCACCCAGATAAAAAAAAACAGACTGAACCCACACTGTCAATGAAACACACCCAGGGAAGAGCACACTGACCTCACTCGGTCAATTACCACGCCCAGTGAATAGCAGACTGACCTCACTCTGTCAATGTAACACACTCAGGGAAGAACAGACTGACCCCACTCTGTCAGTGTAACACACCCAGGGAAGAGCAGACTGACCCCACTCTGTCAATGTAACACACCCAGGGAAGAGAAGACGGACTGCAATCTGTTAATGTAACACACCCAGGGAAGACCAGACTGACCCCACTCTGTCAATGTAACACACCCAGGGAAGACCAGACTGACCCCACAATGTCAATGTAACACACCCAGGGAAGAGCAGACTGACCCCACTCTGTCAGTGCAACACACTCAGGGAAGAGCAGACTGACCCCACTCTGTCAATGTAACACAACCAGGGAAGACCAGACTGACCCCACTCTGTCAATGTAACCAACCCAGGGAAGAACAGACTGACCCCACTCTGTCAATGTAACACAAACAGGGAAGACCAGACTGACCCCACACTGTCAATGTAACACACCCAGGGCAGAGCAGACTGACCCCACTCTGTCAGTGTAACACGCCCAGGGAAGAGCAGACTGACCCACTCTGTCATTGTAACCCACCCAGGGAAGACCAGACTGAAACCACTCTGTCAATGTAACCCACCCAGGGAAGAACAGACTGACCCCACACTGTCAATGTAACACACCGAAGGAAGAGCAGACTGACCCCACTCTGTCAATGTAACACACCCAGGGAAGAGCAGACTGACCTCACTCGGTCAATTACCACACCCAGTGAATAGCAGACTGACCTCACTCTGTCAATGTAACACACTCAGGGAAGAACAGACTGACCCCACTCTGTCAGTGTAACACACCCAGGGAAGAGCAGACTGACCCAACTCTGTCAATGCAACACACACAAGGAAGAGCAGACTGACCCGACTCTATCAATGTAACACAACCAGGGAAGACCAGACTGACCCCACTCTGTCAATGTAACCCACCCAGGGCAGGGCAGACTGACCTCACTCTGTCAATGTAACACACCCAGGGAAGAACAGACTGACCCAGTCTGTCATTGTAACCCACCCAGGGAAGACCAGACTGACCCCACTCTGTCAATGTAACACACACAGGGAAGAGCAGACTGACCCCACTCTGTCAATGTAACACACCCAGGAAAGAGCAGACTGACCACACTCTGTCAATGTAACACACCCAGGGAAGACAAGACTGACCCCACTCTGTCAATGTAACACACCCAGGGAAGAGCAGTACGACCCCACTCAGTCAATGTAACACACCCAGGGAAGAGCAGACTGACCACACTCTGTCAATGAACCACACCCACTGAACAGCAGACTGACCCGACTCTGTCAGTGTAACACACCCAGGGAAGAGCAGACTGACACCACTCTGTCAATGTAACATACACAGGGAAGAGCAGACTGACCGCAATCTGTCAATGTAACACACCCAGGTAAGAGCAGACTGACCCCACTCTATCAAAGTAACACACCCAGGGAAGAATAGACAGACCCCACTCTGTCAATGTAACACAGCCAGGGAAGATCAGACTGACCCCACTCTGTCAATGTAACAGACCCAGGGAAGAGCAGACTGACATCACACTGTCAATGTAACACACCCAGGGAAGAGCAGACTGACCCCACTCTGTCAATGTAACACACCCAGGGAAGAGCAGACTGACCCCATTCTGTCAATGTAAGACACCCATGGAAGAGCAGACTGACCCCACACTGTCATTGTAACCCACCCAGCGAAGACCAGACTGACCCCACTCTGTCAATGTAACCCACCCAGGGAAGATCAGACTGACCTCACTCTGTCAATGTAACACACCCAGGGAAGAACACACTGACCCCACTCAGTCAATGAATCACAACCAGCGAAGAGCAGACTGACCCCACTCTGTCATTGTAACACACCCAGGGAGGACCAGACTGACCCCACTCTGTCAATGTAACACACCCAGGTAAGAGCAGACTGACCCCATTCTGTCAATGTAACACACCCATGGAAGAGCAGACTGACCCGACACTGTCATTGTAACCCACCCAGGGAAGACCAGACTGACACCACTCTGTCAATGAACCACACCCAATGAACAGCAGACTGACCCCACTCTGTTAATGTAACACACCCAGTGAAGAGCAGACTGACCTCACTCTGTCAATGTAACAATCCCAGGGAAGAGCACACTGACCTCACTCGGTCAATTACCAAACCCAGTGAACAGCAGACTGACCTCACTCTTTCAATGTAACACACTCAGGGAAGAACAGACTGACCCCACTCTGTCAGTGTAACACACCCAGGGAAGAGCAGACTGACCCCACTCTGTCAATGTAACACACCCAGGGAAGAGCAGACTGACGGCAATCTGTCAATGTAACACACCCAGGGAAGACCAGACTGACCCCACTCTGTCAATGTAACCCACGCAGGGAAGACCAGCCTGACCCCACACTGTCAATGTAACCCACCCAGGTAAAAAAAAACAGACTGAACCCACACTGTCAATGTAACACACCCAGGGAAGAGCACACTGATCTCACTCGGTCAATTACCACGCCCAGTGAAAAGCAGACTGACCTCACTCTGTCAATGTAACACACTCAGGGAAGAACAGACTGACCCCACTCTGTCAGTGTAACACACCCAGGGAAGAGCAGACTGACCCCACTCTGTCAATGTAACACACCCAGGGATGAGCAGACTGACTGCAATCTGTCAATGTATCACACCCAGGGAAGACCAGACTGACCCCACTCTGTCAATGTAACACACCCAGGGAAGACCAGACTGACCCCACAATGTCAATGTAACACACCCAGGGAAGAGCAGACTGACCCCACTCTGTCAGTGTAACACAACCAGGGAAGACCAGACTGACCCCACTCTGTCAATGTAACACACCCAGGGAAGACGAGACTGACCCCACAATGTCAATGTAACACACTCAGGGAAGAGCAGACTGACCCCACTCTGTCAATGTAACACAACCAGGGAAGACCAGACTGACCCCACTCTGTCAACGTAACCAACCCAGGGAAGAACAGACTGACCCCACTCTGTCAATGTAACACAAACAGGGAAGACCAGACTGACCCCACACTGTCAATGTAACACACCCAGGGCAGAGCAGACTGACCCCACTCTGTCAGTGTAACACACCCAGGGAAGAGCAGACTGACCCCACTCTGTCAATGTAACACACCCAGGGAAGAGCAGACTGACGGCAATCTGTCAATGTAACACACCCAGGGAAGACCAGACTGACCCCACTCTGTCAATGTAACCCACGCAGGGAAGACCAGCCTGACCCCACACTGTCAATGTAACCCACCCAGGTAAAAAAAAACAGACTGAACCCACACTGTCAATGTAACACACCCAGGGAAGAGCACACTGATCTCACTCGGTCAATTACCACGCCCAGTGAAAAGCAGACTGACCTCACTCTGTCAATGTAACACACTCAGGGAAGAACAGACTGACCCCACTCTGTCAGTGTAACACACCCAGGGAAGAGCAGACTGACCCCACTCTGTCAATGTAACACACCCAGGGATGAGCAGACTGACTGCAATCTGTCAATGTATCACACCCAGGGAAGACCAGACTGACCCCACTCTGTCAATGTAACACACCCAGGGAAGACCAGACTGACCCCACAATGTCAATGTAACACACCCAGGGAAGAGCAGACTGACCCCACTCTGTCAGTGTAACACAACCAGGGAAGACCAGACTGACCCCACTCTGTCAATGTAACACACCCAGGGAAGACGAGACTGACCCCACAATGTCAATGTAACACACTCAGGGAAGAGCAGACTGACCCCACTCTGTCAATGTAACACAACCAGGGAAGACCAGACTGACCCCACTCTGTCAACGTAACCAACCCAGGGAAGAACAGACTGACCCCACTCTGTCAATGTAACACAAACAGGGAAGACCAGACTGACCCCACACTGTCAATGTAACACACCCAGGGCAGAGCAGACTGACCCCACTCTGTCAGTGTAACACACCCAGGGAAGACCAGACTGACCCCCCTCTGTCAATGTAACACAACCAGAGAAGACCAGACTGACCCCACTCTGTCAATGTAACCCACCCAGGGAAGAACAGACTGACCCCATTCTGTCAATGTAACACACCCAGGGAAGAGCAGACTGACCCACTCTGTCATTGTAACCCACCCAGGGAAGACCAGACTGACCCCACTCTGTCAATGTAACCCACCCAGGGAAGAACAGACTGACCCCACACTGTCAATGTAACACACCCAGGGAAGAGCAGACTGACCCCACTCTGTCAATGTAACACACCCAGGGAAGAGCTGACAGACCCCACTCAGTCAATGTAACCCACCCAGGGAAGAGCAGACTGACCCCACTCTGTCAATGTAACACACCCAGGGAAGAGCAGACTGACCACACACTGTCAATGTACCAGACCTAGGGAACAGCAGACTGACCCCACTCTGTCAATGTAACACACCCAGTGAAGAGCAGACTGACCTCACTCTGTCAATGTAACACACTCAGGGAAAAACAGACTGACCCCACTCTGTCAGTGTAACACACCCAGGGAAGAGCAGACTGACCCAACTCTGTCAATGTAACACACACAAGGAAGAGCAGACTGACCCGACTCTATCAATGTAACACAACCAGGGAAGACCAGACTGACCCTACTCTGTCAATGTAACCCACCCAGGGCAGGGCAGACTGACCTCACTCTGTCAATGTAACACACCCAGGGAAGAACAGACTGACCCAGTCTGTCATTGTAACCCACCCAGGGAAGACCAGACTGACCACACTCTGTCAATGTAACACACACAGGGAAGAGCAGACTGACCCCACTCTGTCAATGTAACACACCCAGGAAAGAGCAGACTGACCACACTCTGTCAATGTAACACACCCAGGGAAGACAAGACTGACCCCACTCTGTCAATGTAACGCACCCAGGGAAGATCAGACTGACCCCACTCTGTCAATGTAACAGACCCAGGGAAGAGCAGACTGACATCACACTGTCAATGTAACACACCCAGGGAAGAGCAGACTGACCCCACTCTGTCAATGTAACAGACCCAGGGAAGAGCAGACTGACCCCACTCTGTCAATGTAACACACCCAGGGAAGAGCAGACTGACCCCACACTGTCATTGTATCACACCCAGGGAAGACCAGACTGACGCCACTCTGTCAATGTAACACACCCAGGGAAGATCAGACTGACCACACTCTGTCAATGTAACCCACCCAGGTAAAAAAAAACAGACTGAACCCACACTGTCAATGTAACACACCCAGGGAAGAGCACACTGACCTCAGTCGGTCAATTACCACACCCAGTGAATAGCAGACTGACCTCACTCTGTCAATGTAACACACTCAGGGAAGAACAGACTGACCCCACTCTGTCAGTGTAACACAACCAGGGAAGAGCAGACTGACCCCACTCTGTCAATGTAACACACCCAGGGAAGAGCAGACTGACTGCAATCTGTCAATGTAACACACCCAGGGAAGACCAGACTGACCCCACTCTGTCAATGTAACACACCCAGGGAATACCAGACTGACCCCACAATGTCAATGTAACACACCCAGGGAAGAGCAGACTGACCCCACTCTGTCAGTGTAACAGACTCAGGGAAGAGCAGACTGACCCCACTCTATCAATGTAACACAACCAGGGAAGACCAGACTGACCCCACTCTGTCAATGTAACCAACCCAGGGAAGACCAGACTGACCCCACTCTGTCAATGTAACACACACAGGGAAGACCAGACTGATCCCACACTGTCAATGTAACATACCCAGGGAAGAGCAGACTGACCCCACTCTGTCAATGTAACACACCCAGGGAAGAGCAGACTAACCCCACTCTGTCAATGTAACACAACCAGGGAAGACAAGACTGACCCAACTCTGTCAATGTAACCCACACAGGGAAGAACAGACTGACCCCACTCTGTCAATGTAACACACCCAGGGAAGAGCAGACTGACCCACTCTGTCATTGTAACCCACCCAGGGAAGACCAGACTGACCCCACTCTGTCAATGTAACCCACCCAGGGAAGAACAGACTGACCCCACACTGTCAATGTAACACACCGAAGGAAGAGCAGACTGACCCCACTCTGTCAATGTAACACACCCAGGGAAGAGCAGACTGACCTCACTCGGTCAATTACCACACCCAGTGAATAGCAGACTGACCTCACTCTGTCAATGTAACACACTCAGGGAAGAACAGACTGACCCCACTCTGTCAGTGTAACACACCCAGGGAAGAGCAGACTGACCCAACTCTGTCAATGTAACACACACAAGGAAGAGCAGACTGACCCGACTCTATCAATGTAACACAACCAGGGAAGACCAGACTGACCCCACTCTGTCAATGTAACCCACCCAGGGCAGGGCAGACTGACCTCACTCTGTCAATGTAACACACCCAGGGAAGAACAGACTGACCCAGTCTGTCATTGTAACCCACCCAGGGAAGACCAGACTGACCCCACTCTGTCAATGTAACACACACAGGGAAGAGCAGACTGACCCCACTCTGTCAATGTAACACACCCAGGGAAGACAAGACTGACCCCACTCTGTCAATGTAACACACCCAGGGAAGAGCAGACTGACATCACACTGTCAATGTAACACACACAGGGAAGAGCAGACTGACCCCACTCTGTCAATGTAACACACCCAGGGAAGAGCAGACTGACCCCACTCTGTCAATGTAACACACCCAGGGAAGAGCAGACTGACCCCATTCTGTCAATGTAACACACCCATGGAAAAGCAGACTGACCCCACACTGTCATTGTAACCCACCCAGCGAAGACCAGACTGACCCCACTCTGTCAATGTAACCCACCCAGTGAAGATCAGACTGACCTCACTCTGTCAATGTAACACACCCAGGGAAGAACACACTGACCCCACTCAGTCAATGAATCACAACCAGCGAAGAGCAGACTGACCCCACTCTGTCATTGTAATACACCCAGGGAAGACCAGACTGACCCCACTCTATCAACGTAACACACCTAGGTAAGAGCAGACTGACCCCATTCTGTCAATATAACACACCCATGGTAGAGCAGACTGACCCGACACTGTCATTGTAACCCACCCAGGGAAGACCAGACTGACACCACTCTGTCAATGAACCACACCCAATGAACAGCAGACTGACCCCACTCTGTCAATGTAACACACCCAGTGAAGAGCAGACTGACCCCACTCTGTCAATGTAACACACCCAGGGAAGAGCACACTGACCTCACTCGGTCAATTACCACACCCAGTGAATAGCAGACTGACCTCACTCTTTCAATGTAACATACTCAGGGAAGAACAGACTGACCCCACTCTGTCAGTGTAACACACCCAGGGAAGAGCAGACTGACCCCACTCTGTCAATGTAACACACCCAGGGAAGAGCAGACTGACACCACTCTGTCAATGAACCACACCCAATGAACAGCAGACTGACCCCACTCTGACAATGTAACACACCCAGTGAAGAGCAGACTGACCCCACTCTGTCATGGTAACACACCCAGGGAAGAGCACACTGACCTCACTCGGTCAATTACCACACCCAGTGAATAGCAGACTGACCTCACTCTTTCAATGTAACACACTCAGGGAAGAACAGACTGACCCCACTCTGTCAGTGTAACACACCCAGGGAAGAGCAGACTGACCCCACTCTGTCAATGTAACACACCCAGGGAAGAGCAGACTGACTGCAATCTGTCAATGTAACACACCCAATGAACAGCAGACTGACCCCACTCTGTCAATATAACCCACGCAGGGAAGACCAGCCTGACCCCACACTGTCAATGTAACCCACCCAGGTAAAAAAAAACAGACTGAACCCACACTGTGAATGTAACACACCCAGGGAAGAGCACACTGACCTCACTCGGTCAATTACCACGCCCAGTGAATAGCAGACTGACCCCACTCTGTCAATGTAACCAACCCAGGTAAGAACAGACTGACCCCACTCTGTCAAAGTAACACAAACAGGGAAGACCAGACTGACCCCACACTGTCAATGTAACACACCCAGGGCAGAGCAGACTGACCCCACTCTGTCAGTGTAACACACCCAGGGAAGACCAGACTGACCCCCCTCTGTCAATGTAACACAACCAGGGAAGACCAGACTGACCCCACTCTGTCAATGTAACCCACCCAGGGAAGAACAGACTGACCCCACTCTGTCAATGTAACACACCCAGGGAAGAGCAGACTGACCTACTCTGTTATTGTAACCCACCCAGGGAAGACCAGACTGACCCCACTCTGTCAATGTAACCCCCCCAGGGAAGAACAGACTGACCCCACACTGTCAATGTAACACACCCAGGGAAGAGCAGACTGACCCCACTCTGTCAATGTAACACACCCAGGGAAGAGCAGACAGACCCCACTCTGTCAATGTAACCCACCCAGGGAAGAGCAGACTGACCCCACTCTGTCAATGTAACACACCCAGGGAAGAGCAGACTGACCACACACTGTCAATGTACCAGACCCAGGGAACAGCAGACTGACCCCACTCTGTCAATGTACCACACCCAGTGAAGAGCAGACTGACCCGACTCTGGCAGTGTAACACACCCATGGAAGAGCAGACTGACCCCACTCTGTCAATGTAACACACCCAGTGAATAGCAGACTGACCTCACTCTGTCAATGTAATACACCCAGGGAAGAAGAGACTGAACCCACTCTGTCAATATAACACACCCAGAGAAGATCAGATTGACCCCACTCTATGAATGTAACATACCCAGGGAAGAGCAGACTGAGCGCAATCTGTCAATGTAACACACCCAGGGAAGAGCAGACTGACCCCACTCTGTCAATGTAACACAACCAGGGAAGACCAGACTGACCTCACACTGTCATTGTATCACACCCAGGGAAGATCAGACTGACCCCACTCTGTCAATGTAACACACACAGGGAAGACCAGACTGATCCCACACTGTCAATGTAACATACCCAGGGAAGAGCAGACTGACCCCACTCTGTCAATGTAACACACCCAGGGAAGAGCAGACTAACCCCACTCTGTCAATGTAACACAACCAGGGAAGACAAGACTGACCCAACTCTGTCAATGTAACCCACACAGGGAAGAACAGACTGACCCCACTCTGTCAATGTAACACACCCAGGGAAGAGCAGACTGACCCACTCTGTCATTGTAACCCACCCAGGGAAGACCAGACTGACCCCACTCTGTCAATGTAACCCACCCAGGGAAGAACAGACTGACCCCACACTGTCAATGTAACACACCGAGGGAAGAGCAGACTGACCCCACTCTGTCAATGTAACACACCCAGGGAAGAGCAGACTGACCTCACTCGGTCAATTACCACACCCAGTGAATAGCAGACTGACCTCACTCTGTCAATGTAACACACTCAGGGATGAACAGACTGACCCCACTCTGTCAGTTTAACACACCAAGGGAAGAGCAGACTGACCCAACTCTGTCAATGTAACACACACAAGGAAGAGCAGACTGACCCGACTCTATCAATGCAACACAACCAGGGAAGACCAGACTGACCCCACTCTGTCAATGTAACCCACCCAGGGCAGGGCAGACAGACCTCACTCTGTCAATGTAACACACCCAGGGAAGACCAGACTGACCCAGTCTGTCATTGTAACCCACCCAGGGAAGACCAGACTGACCCCACTCTGTCAATGTAACACACACAGGGAAGAGCAGACTGACCCCACTCTGTCAATGTAACACACCCAGGAAAGAGCAGACTGACCACACTCTGTCAATGTAACACACCCAGGGAAGACAAGACTGACCCCACTCTGTCAATGTAACACACCCAGGGAAGAGCAGTACGACCCCACTCAGTCAATTTAACACACCCAGGGAAGAGCAGACTGACCACACTCTGTCAATGAACCACACCCACTGAACAGCAGACTGACCCGACTCTGTCAGTGTAACACACCCAGGGAAGAGCAGACTGACCGCACTCTGTCAATGTAACACACCCAGGGAAGAGCAGACTGACCCCATTCTGTCAATGTAACACACCCATGGAAGAGCAGACTGACCCCACACTGTCATTGTAACCCACCCAGCGAAGACCAGACTGACCCCACTCTGTCAATGTAACCCACCCAGGGAAGATCAGACTGACCTCACTCTGTCAATGTAACACACCCAGGGAAGAACACACTGACCCCACTCAGTCAATGAATCACAACCAGCGAAGAGCAGACTGACCCCACTCTGTCATTGTAACACACCCAGGGAAGACCAGACTGACCCCACTCTGTCAATGTAACACACCCAGGTAAGAGCAGACTGACCCCATTCTGTCAATGTAACACACCCATGGAAGAGCAGACTGACACGACACTGTCATTGTAACCCACCCAGGGAAGACCAGACTGACACCACTCTGTCAATGAACCACACCCAATGAACAGCAGACTGACCCCACTCTGTTAATGTAACACACCCAGTGAAGAGCAGACTGACCCCACTCTGTCAATGTAACAATCCCAGGGAAGAGCACACTGACCTCACTCGGTCAATTACAAAACCCAGTGAAGAGCAGACTGACCCCACTCTGTCAATGTAACTCACACAGGGAAGAGCACACTGACCTCACTCGGTCAATTACCACACCCAGTGAATAGCAGACTGACCTCACTCTTTCAATGTAACACACTCAGGGAAGAACAGACTGACCCCACTCTGTCAGTGTAACACACCCAGGGAAGAGCAGACTGACCCCACTCTGTCAATGTAACACACCCAGGGAAGAGCAGACTGACGGCAATCTGTCAATGTAACACACCCAGGGAAGACCAGACTGACCCCACTCTGTCAATGTAACCCACGCAGGGAAGACCAGCCTGACCCCACACTGTCAATGTAACACACCCAGGGAAGAGCACACTGACCTCACTCGGTCAATTACCACGCCCAGTGAATAGCAGACTGACCTCACTCTGTCAATGTAACACACTCAGGGAAGAACAGACTGACCCCACTCTGTCAGTGTAACACACCCAGGGAAGACCAGACTGACCCCACTCTGTCAATGTAACACACCCAGGGAAAAAAAACCAGACTGAACCCTCACTGTCAATGTAACACACCCAGGGAAGAGCACACTGACCTCACTCGGTCAATTACCACGCCCAGTGAATAGCAGACTGACCTCACTCTGTCAATGTAACACACTCAGGGAAGAACAGACTGACCCCACTCTGTCAGTGTAACACACCCAGGGAAGAGCAGACTGACCCCACTCTGTCAATGTAACACACCCAGGGAAGAGAAGACGGACTGCAATCTGTCAATGTAACACACCCAGGGAAGACCAGACTGACCCCACTCTGTCAATGTAACACACCCAGGGAAGACCAGACTGACCCCACTCTGTCAGTGTAACACACTCAGGGAACAGCAGACTGACCCCACTCTGTCAATGTAACACAACCAGGGAAGACCAGACTGACCCCACTCTGTCAATGTAACCAACCCAGGGAAGAACAGACTGACCCCACTCTGTCAATGTAACACAAACAGGGAAGACCAGACTGACCCCACACTGTCAATGTAACACACCCAGGGCAGGGCAGACTGACCTCACTCTGTCGATGTAACACACCCAGGGAAGAACAGACTGACCCAGTCTGTCATTGTAACCCACCCAGGGAAGACCAGACTGACCCCACTCTGTCAATGTAACACACACAGGGAAGAGCAGACTGACCCCACTCTGTCAATGTAACACACCCAGGAAAGAGCAGACTGACCACACTCTGTCAATGTAACACACCCAGGGAAGACAAGACTGACCCCACTCTGTCAATGTAACACACCCAGGGAAGAGCAGTCCGACCCCACTCAGTCAATGTAACACACCCAGGGAAGAGCAGACTGACCACACTCTGTCAATGAACCACACTCACTGAACAGCAGACTGACCCGACTCTGTCAGTGTAACACACCCAGGGAAGAGCAGACTGACACCACTCTGTCAATGTAACATACACAGGGAAGAGCAGACTGACCGCAATCTGTCAATGTAACACACCCAGGTAAGAGCAGACTGACCACACTCTATCAAAGTAACACACCCAGGGAAGAATAGACAGACCCCACTCTGTCAATGTAACACAGCCAGGGAAGATCAGACTGACCCCACTCTGTCAATGTAACAGACCCAGGGAAGAGCAGACTGACATCACACTGTCAATGTAACACACCCAGGGAAGAGCAGACTGACCCCACTCTGTCAATGTAACACACCCAGGGAAGAGCAGACTGACCCCATTCTGTCAATGTAACACACCCATGGAAGAGCAGACTGACCCCACACTGTCATTGTAACCCACCCAGCGAGGACCAGACTGACCCCACTCTGTCAATGTAACCCACCCAGGGAAGATCAGACTGACCTCACTCTGTCAATGAAACACACCCAGGGAAGAACACACTGACCCCACTCAGTCAATGAATCACAACCAGCGAAGAGCAGACTGACCCCACTCTGTCATTGTAACACACCCAGGGAAGACCAGACTGACCCCACTCTGTCAATGTAACACACCCAGGTAAGAGCAGACTGACCCCATTCTGTCAATGTAACACACCCATGGAAGAGCAGACTGACCCGACACTGTCATTGTAACCCACCCAGGGAAGACCAGACTGACACCACTCTGTCAATGAACCACACCCAATGAACAGCAGACTGACCCCACTCTGTTAATGTAACACACCCAGTGAAGAGCAGACTGACCCCACTCTGTCAATGTAACAATCCCAGGGAAGAGCACACTGACCTCACTCGGTCAATTACCACACCCAGTGAATAGCAGACTGACCTCACTCTTTCAATGTAACACACTTAGGGAAGAACAGACTGACCCCACTCTGTCAGTGTAACACACCCAGGGAAGAGCAGACTGACCCCACTCTGTCAATGTAACAAACCCAGGGAAGAGCAGACTGAATGCAATCTGTCAATGTAACACACCCAGGGAAGACCAGACTGACCCCACTCTGTCAATGTAACCCACGCAGGGAAGACCAGACTGACCCCACACTGTCAATGTAACCCACCCAGATAAAAAAAAACAGACTGAACCCACACTGTCAATGAAACACACCCAGGGAAGAGCACACTGACCTCACTCGGTCAATTACCACGCCCAGTGAATAGCAGACTGACCTCACTCTGTCAATGTAACACACTCAGGGAAGAACAGACTGACCCCACTCTGTCAGTGTAACACACCCAGGGAAGAGCAGACTGACCCCACTCTGTCAATGTAACACACCCAGGGAAGAGAAGACGGACTGCAATCTGTTAATGTAACACACCCAGGGAAGACCAGACTGACCCCACTCTGTCAATGTAACACACCCAGGGAAGACCAGACTGACCCCACAATGTCAATGTAACACACCCAGGGAAGAGCAGACTGACCCCACTCTGTCAGTGCAACACACTCAGGGAAGAGCAGACTGACCCCACTCTGTCAATGTAACACAACCAGGGAAGACCAGACTGACCCCACTCTGTCAATGTAAACAACCCAGGGAAGAACAGACTGACCCCACTCTGTCAATGTAACACAAACAGGGAAGACCAGACTGACCCCACACTGTCAATGTAACACACCCAGGGCAGAGCAGACTGACCCCACTCTGTCAGTGTAACACGCCCAGGGAAGAGCAGACTGACCCACTCTGTCATTGTAACCCACCCAGGGAAGACCAGACTGACCCCACTCTGTCAATGTAACCCACCCAGGGAAGAACAGACTGACCCCACACTGTCAATGTAACACACCGAAGGAAGAGCAGACTGACCCCACTCTGTCAATGTAACACACCCAGGGAAGAGCAGACTGACCTCACTCGGTCAATTACCACACCCAGTGAATAGCAGACTGACCTCACTCTGTCAATGTAACACACTCAGGGAAGAACAGACTGACCCCACTCTGTCAATGTAACACACCCAGGGAAGAGCACACTGATCTCACTCGGTCAATTACCACGCCCAGTGAAAAGCAGACTGACCTCACTCTGTCAATGTAACACACTCAGGGAAGAACAGACTGACCCCACTCTGTCAGTGTAACACACCCAGGGAAGAGCAGACTGACCCCACTCTGTCAATGTAACACACCCAGGGATGAGCAGACTGACTGCAATCTGTCAATGTATCACACCCAGGGAAGACCAGACTGACCCCACTCTGTCAATGTAACACACCCAGGGAAGACCAGACTGACCCCACAATGTCAATGTAACACACCCAGGGAAGAGCAGACTGACCCCACTCTGTCAGTGTAACACAACCAGGGAAGACCAGACTGACCCCACTCTGTCAATGTAACACACCCAGGGAAGACGAGACTGACCCCACAATGTCAATGTAACACACTCAGGGAAGAGCAGACTGACCCCACTCTGTCAATGTAACACAACCAGGGAAGACCAGACTGACCCCACTCTGTCAACGTAACCAACCCAGGGAAGAACAGACTGACCCCACTCTGTCAATGTAACACAAACAGGGAAGACCAGACTGACCCCACACTGTCAATGTAACACACCCAGGGCAGAGCAGACTGACCCCACTCTGTCAGTGTAACACACCCAGGGAAGACCAGACTGACCCCCCTCTGTCAATGTAACACAACCAGAGAAGACCAGACTGACCCCACTCTGTCAATGTAACCCACCCAGGGAAGAACAGACTGACCCCATTCTGTCAATGTAACACACCCAGGGAAGAGCAGACTGACCCACTCTGTCATTGTAACCCACCCAGGGAAGACCAGACTGACCCCACTCTGTCAATGTAACCCACCCAGGGAAGAACAGACTGACCCCACACTGTCAATGTAACACACCCAGGGAAGAGCAGACTGACCCCACTCTGTCAATGTAACACACCCAGGGAAGAGCTGACAGACCCCACTCAGTCAATGTAACCCACCCAGGGAAGAGCAGACTGACCCCACTCTGTCAATGTAACACACCCAGGGAAGAGCAGACTGACCACACACTGTCAATGTACCAGACCTAGGGAACAGCAGACTGACCCCACTCTGTCAATGTACCACACCCAGTGAAGAGCAGACTGACCCGACTCTGGCAGTGTAACACACCCATGGAAGAGCAGACTGACCCCACTCTGTCAATGTAACACACCCAGTGAATAGCAGACTGACCTCACTCTGTCAATGTAATACACCCAGGGAAGAAGAGACTGAACCCACTCTGTCAATATAACACACCCAGAGAAGATCAGATTGACCCCACTCTATGAATGTAACATACCCAGGGAAGAGCAGACTGAGCGCAATCTGTCAATGTAACACACCCAGGGAAGAGCAGACTGACCCCACTCTGTCAATGTAACACAACCAGGGAAGACCAGACTGACCTCACACTGTCATTGTATCACACCCAGGGAAGATCAGACTGACCCCACTCTGTCAATGTAACACACACAGGGAAGACCAGACTGATCCCACACTGTCAATGTAACATACCCAGGGAAGAGCAGACTGACCCCACTCTGTCAATGTAACACACCCAGGGAAGAGCAGACTAACCCCACTCTGTCAATGTAACACAACCAGGGAAGACAAGACAGACCCAACTCTGTCAATGTAACCCACACAGGGAAGAACAGACTGACCCCACTCTGTCAATGTAACACACCCAGGGAAGAGCACACTGACCCACTCTGTCATTGTAACCCACCCAGGGAAGACCAGACTGACCCCACTCTGTCAATGTAACCCACCCAGGGAAGAACAGACTGACCCCACACTGTCAATGTAACACACCCAGCGAAGACCAGACTGACCCCACTCTGTCAATGTAACCCACCCAGGGAAGATCAGACTGACCTCACTCTGTCAATGTAACACACCCAGGGAAGAACACACTGACCCCACTCAGTCAATGAATCACAACCAGCGAAGAGCAGACTGACCCCACTCTGTCATTGTAACACACCCAGGGAGGACCAGACTGACCCCACTCTGTCAATGTAACACACCCAGGTAAGAGCAGACTGACCCCATTCTGTCAATGTAACACACCCATGGAAGAGCAGACTGACCCGACACTGTCATTGTAACCCACCCAGGGAAGACCAGACTGACACCACTCTGTCAATGAACCACACCCAATGAACAGCAGACTGACCCCACTCTGTAAATGTAACACACCCAGTGAAGAGCAGACTGACCTCACTCTGTCAATGTAACAATCCCAGGGAAGAGCACACTGACCTCACTCGGTCAATTACCAAACCCAGTGAACAGCAGACTGACCTCACTCTTTCAATGTAACACACTCAGGGAAGAACAGACTGACCCCACTCTGTCAGTGTAACACACCCAGGGAAGAGCAGACTGACCCCACTCTGTCAATGTAACACACCCAGGGAAGAGCAGACTGACGGCAATCTGTCAATGTAACACACCCAGGGAAGACCAGACTGACCCCACTCTGTCAATGTAACCCACGCAGGGAAGACCAGCCTGACCCCACACTGTCAATGTAACCCACCCAGGTAAAAAAAAACAGACTGAACCCACACTGTCAATGTAACACACCCAGGGAAGAGCACACTGATCTCACTCGGTCAATTACCACGCCCAGTGAAAAGCAGACTGACCTCAAACTGTCAATGTAACACACTCAGGGAAGAACAGACTGACCCCACTCTGTCAGTGTAACACACCCAGGGAAGAGCAGACTGACCCCACTCTGTCAATGTAACACACCCAGGGATGAGCAGACTGACTGCAATCTGTCAATGTATCACACCCAGGGAAGACCAGACTGACCCCACTCTGTCAATGTAACACACCCAGGGAAGACCAGACTGACCCCACAATGTCAATGTAACACACCCAGGGAAGAGCAGACTGACCCCACTCTGTCAGTGTAACACAACCAGGGAAGACCAGACTGACCCCACTCTGTCAATGTAACACACCCAGGGAAGACGAGACTGACCCCACAATGTCAATGTAACACACTCAGGGAAGAGCAGACTGACCCCACTCTGTCAATGTAACACAACCAGGGAAGACCAGACTGACCCCACTCTGTCAACGTAACCAACCCAGGGAAGAACAGACTGACCCCACTCTGTCAATGTAACACAAACAGGGAAGACCAGACTGACCCCACACTGTCAATGTAACACACCCAGGGCAGAGCAGACTGACCCCACTCTGTCAGTGTAACACACCCAGGGAAGACCAGACTGACCCCCCTCTGTCAATGTAACACAACCAGAGAAGACCAGACTGACCCCACTCTGTCAATGTAACCCACCCAGGGAAGAACAGACTGACCCCATTCTGTCAATGTAACACACCCAGGGAAGAGCAGACTGACCCACTCTGTCATTGTAACCCACCCAGGGAAGACCAGACTGACCCCACTCTGTCAATGTAACCCACCCAGGGAAGAACAGACTGACCCCACACTGTCAATGTAACACACCCAGGGAAGAGCAGACTGACCCCACTCTGTCAATGTAACACACCCAGGGAAGAGCTGACAGACCCCACTCAGTCAATGTAACCCACCCAGGGAAGAGCAGACTGACCCCACTCTGTCAATGTAACACACCCAGGGAAGAGCAGACTGACCACACACTGTCAATGTACCAGACCTAGGGAACAGCAGACTGACCCCACTCTGTCAATGTACCACACCCAGTGAAGAGCAGACTGACCCGACTCTGGCAGTGTAACACACCCATGGAAGAGCAGACTGACCCCACTCTGTCAATGTAACACACCCAGTGAATAGCAGACTGACCTCACTCTGTCAATGTAATACACCCAGGGAAGAAGAGACTGAACCCACTCTGTCAATATAACACACCCAGAGAAGATCAGATTGACCCCACTCTATGAATGTAACATACCCAGGGAAGAGCAGACTGAGCGCAATCTGTCAATGTAACACACCCAGGGAAGAGCAGACTGACCCCACTCTGTCAATGTAACACAACCAGGGAAGACCAGACTGACCTCACACTGTCATTGTATCACACCCAGGGAAGATCAGACTGACCCCACTCTGTCAATGTAACACACACAGGGAAGACCAGACTGATCCCACACTGTCAATGTAACATACCCAGGGAAGAGCAGACTGACCCCACTCTGTCAATGTAACACACCCAGGGAAGAGCAGACTAACCCCACTCTGTCAATGTAACACAACCAGGGAAGACAAGACAGACCCAACTCTGTCAATGTAACCCACACAGGGAAGAACAGACTGACCCCACTCTGTCAATGTAACACACCCAGGGAAGAGCACACTGACCCACTCTGTCATTGTAACCCACCCAGGGAAGACCAGACTGACCCCACTCTGTCAATGTAACCCACCCAGGGAAGAACAGACTGACCCCACACTGTCAATGTAACACACCGAGGGAAGAGCAGACTGACCCCACTCTGTCAATGTAACACACCCAGGGAAGAGCAGACTGACCTCACTCGGTCAATTACCACACCCAGTGAATAGCAGACTGACCTCACTCTGTCAATGTAACACACTCAGGGAAGAACAGACTGACCCCACTCTGTCAGTGTAACACACCCAGGGAAGAGCAGACTGACCCAACTCTGTCAATGTAACACACACAAGGAAGAGCAGACTGACCCGACTCTATCAATGTAACACAACCAGGGAAGACCAGACTGACCCCACTCTGTCAATGTAACCCACCCAGGGCAGGGCAGACTGACCTCACTCTGTCAATGTAACACACCCAGGGAAGAACAGACTGACCCAGTCTGTCATTGTAACCCACCCAGGGAAAACCAGACTGACCCCACTCTGTCAATGTAACACACACAGGGAAGAGCAGACTGACCCCACTCTGTCAATGTAACACACCCAGGAAAGAGCAGACTGACCACACTCTGTCAATGTAACACACCCAGGGAAGACAAGACTGACCCCACTCTGTCAATGTAACACACCCAGGGAAGAGCAGTACGACCCCACTCAGTCAATGTAACACACCCAGGGAAGAGCAGACTGACCCACTCTGTCATTGTAACCCACCCAGGGAAGACCAGACTGACCCCACTCTGTCAATGTAACCCACCCAGGGAAGAACAGACTGACCCCACACTGTCAATGTAACACACCGAGGGAAGAGCAGACTGACCCCACTCTGTCAATGTAACACACCCAGGGAAGAGCAGACTGACCTCACTCGGTCAATTACCACACCCAGTGAATAGCAGACTGACCTCACTCTGTCAATGTAACACACTCAGGGAAGAACAGACTGACCCCACTCTGTCAGTGTAACACACCCAGGGAAGAGCAGACTGACCCAACTCTGTCAATGTAACACACACAAGGAAGAGCAGACTGACCCGACTCTATCAATGTAACACAACCAGGGAAGACCAGACTGACCCCACTCTGTCAATGTAACCCACCCAGGGCAGGGCAGACTGACCTCACTCTGTCAATGTAACACACCCAGGGAAGAACAGACTGACCCAGTCTGTCATTGTAACCCACCCAGGGAAGACCAGACTGACCCCACTCTGTCAATGTTACACACACAGGGAAGAGCAGACTGACCCCACTCATTCAATGTAACACACCCAGGAAAGAGCAGACTGACCACACTCTGTCAATGTAACACACCCAGGGAAGACAAGACTGACCCCACTCTGTCAATGTAACACACCCAGGGAAGAGCAGTACGACCCCACTCAGTCAATGTAACACACCCAGGGAAGAGCAGACTGACCACACTCTGTCAATGAACCACACCCACTGAACAGCAGACTGACCCGACTCTGTCAGTGTAACACACCCAGGGAAGAGCAGACTGACACCACTCTGTCAATGTAACATACACAGGGAAGAGCAGACTGAGCGCAATCTGTCAATGTAACACACCCAGGGAAGAATAGACAGACCCCACTCTGTCAATGTAACACAGCCAGGGAAGATCAGACTGACCCCACTCTGTCAATGTAACAGACCCAGGGAAGAGCAGACTGACATCACACTGTCAATGTAACACACCCAGGGAAGAGCAGACTGACCCCACTCTGTCAATGTAACACACCCAGGGAAGAGCAGACTGACCCCATTCTGTCAATGTAACAAACCCATGGAAGAGCAGACTGACCCCACACTGTCATTGTAACCCACCCAGCGAAGACCAGACTGACCCCACTCTGTCAATGTAACCCACCCAGGGAAGATCAGACTGACCTCACTCTGTCAATGTAACACACCCAGGGAAGAACACACTGACCCCACTCAGTCAATGAATCACAACCAGCGAAGAGCAGACTGACCCCACTCTGTCATTGTAACACACCCAGGGAAGACCAGACTGACCCCACTCTGTCAATGTAACACACCCAGGTAAGAGCAGACTGACCCCATTCTGTCAATGTAACACACCCATGGAAGAGCAGACTGACCCGACACTGTCATTGTAACCCACCCAGGGAAGACCAGACTGACACCACTCTGTCAATGAACCACACCCAATGAACAGCAGACTGACCCCACTCTGTTAATGTAACACACCCAGTGAAGAGCAGACTGACCCCACTCTGTCAATGTAACAATCCCAGGGAAGAGCACACTGACCTCACTCGGTCAATTACCACACCCAGTGAATAGCAGACTGACCTCACTCTTTCAATGTAACACACTTAGGGAAGAACAGACTGACCCCACTCTGTCAGTGTAACACACCCAGGGAAGAGCAGACTGACCCCACTCTGTCAATGTAACACACCCAGGGAAGAGCAGACTGACTGCAATCTGTCAATGTCACTCACCCAGGAAAGACCAGACTGACCCCACTCTGTCAATGTAACCCACGCAGGGAAGAACAGACTGACCCCACACTGTCAATGTAACACACCCAGGGAAAAAAAAAACAGACTGAACCCACACTGTCAATGTAACACACCCAGGGAAGAGCACACTGACCTCACTCGGTCAATTACCACGCCCAGTGAATAGCAGACTGACCTCACTCTGTCAATGTAACACACTCAGGGAAGAACAGACTGACCCCACTCTGTCAGTGTAACACACCCAGGGAAGAGCAGACTGACCCCACTCTGTCAATGTAACACACCCAGGGAAGAGAAGACGGACTGCAATCTGTCAATGTAACACACCCAGGGAAGACCAGACTGACCCCACTCTGTCAATGTAACACACCCAGGGAAGACCAGACTGACCCCACAATGTCAATGTAACACACCCAGGGAAGAGCAGACTGACCCCACTCTGTCAGTGTAACACACTCAGGGAAGAGCAGACTGACCCCACTCTGTCAATGTAACACAACCAGGGAAGACCAGACTGACCCCACTCTGTCAATGTAACCAACCCAGGGAAGAACAGACTGACCCCACTCTGTCAATGTAACACAAACAGGGAAGACCAGACTGACCCCACACTGTCAATGTAACACACCCAGGGCAGAGCAGACTGACCCCACTCTGTCAGTGTAACACACCCAGGGAAGAGCAGACTGACCCACTCTGTCATTGTAACCCACCCAGGGAAGACCAGACTGACCCCACCCTGTCAATGTAACCCACCCAGGGAAGAACAGACTGACCCCACACTGTCAATGTAACACACCGAGGGAAGAGCAGACTGACCCCACTCTGTCAATGTAACACACCCAGGGAAGAGCAGACTGACCTCACTCGGTCAATTACCACACCCAGTGAATAGCAGACTGACCTCACTCTGTCAATGTAACACACTCAGGGAAGAACAGACTGACCCCACTCTGTCAGTGTAACACACCCAGGGAAGAGCAGACTGACCCAACTCTGTCAATGTAACACACACAAGGAAGAGCAGACTGACCCGACTCTATCAATGTAACACAACCAGGGAAGACCAGACTGACCCCACTCTGTCAATGTAACCCACCCAGGGCAGGGCAGACTGACCTCACTCTGTCAATGTAACACACCCAGGGAAGAACAGACTGACCCAGTCTGTCATTGTAACCCACCCAGGGAAGACCAGACTGACACCACTCTGTCAATGTAACACACACAGGGAAGAGCAGACTGACCCCACTCTGTCAATGTAACACACCCAGGAAAGAGCAGATTGACCACACTCTGTCAATGTAACACACCCAGGGAAGACAAGACTGACCCCACTCTGTCAATGTAACACACCCAGGGAAGAGCAGTCCGACCCCACTCAGTCAATGTAACACACCCAGGGAAGAGCAGACTGACCACACTCTGTCAATGAACCACACCCACTGAACAGCAGACTGACCCGACTCTGTCAGTGTAACACACCCAGGGAAGAGCAGACTGACACCACTCTGTCAATGTAACATACACAGGGAAGAGCAGACTGACCGCAATCTGTCAATGTAACACACCCAGGTAAGAGCAGACTGACCACACTCTATCAAAGTAACACACCCAGGGAAGAATAGACAGGCCCCACTCTGTCAATGTAACACAGCCAGGGAAGATCAGACTGACCTCACACTGTCAATGTAACAGACCCAGGGAAGAGCAGACTGACATCACACTGTCAATGTAACACACCCAGGGAAGAGCAGACTGACCCCATTCTGTCAATGTAACACACCCATGGAAGAGCAGACTGACCCCACACTGTCATTGTAACCCACCCAGCGAAGACCAGACTGACCCCACTCTGTCAATGTAACCCACCCAGGGAAGATCAGACTAACCTCACTCTGTCAATGAAACACACCCAGGGAAGAACACACTGACCCCACTCAGTCAATGAATCACAACCAGCGAAGAGCAGACTGACCCTACTCTGTCATTGTAACACACCCAGGGAAGACCAGACTGACCCCACTCTGTCAATGTAACACACCCAGGTAAGAGCAGACTGACCCCATTCTGTCAATGTAACACACCCAGGGAAGAGCAGACTGACCCACTCTGTCATTGTAACCCACCCAGGGAAGACCAGACTGACCCCACCCTGTCAATGTAACCCACCCAGGGAAGAACAGACTGACCCCACACTGTCAATGTAACACACCGAGGGAAGAGCAGACTGACCCCACTCTGTCAATGTAACACACCCAGGGAAGAGCAGACTGACCTCACTCGGTCAATTACCACACCCAGTGAATAGCAGACTGACCTCACTCTGTCAATGTAACACACTCAGGGAAGAACAGACTGACCCCACTCTGTCAGTGTAACACACCCAGGGAAGAGCAGACTGACCCAACTCTGTCAATGTAACACACACAAGGAAGAGCAGACTGACCCGACTCTATCAATGTAACACAACCAGGGAAGACCAGACTGACCCCACTCTGTCAATGTAACCCACCCAGGGCAGGGCAGACTGACCTCACTCTGTCAATGTAACACACCCAGGGAAGAACAGACTGACCCAGTCTGTCATTGTAACCCACCCAGGGAAGACCAGACTGACACCACTCTGTCAATGTAACACACACAGGGAAGAGCAGACTGACCCCACTCTGTCAATGTAACACACCCAGGAAAGAGCAGATTGACCACACTCTGTCAATGTAACACACCCAGGGAAGACAAGACTGACCCCACTCTGTCAATGTAACACACCCAGGGAAGAGCAGTCCGACCCCACTCAGTCAATGTAACACACCCAGGGAAGAGCAGACTGACCACACTCTGTCAATGAACCACACCCACTGAACAGCAGACTGACCCGACTCTGTCAGTGTAACACACCCAGGGAAGAGCAGACTGACACCACTCTGTCAATGTAACATACACAGGGAAGAGCAGACTGACCGCAATCTGTCAATGTAACACACCCAGGTAAGAGCAGACTGACCACACTCTATCAAAGTAACACACCCAGGGAAGAATAGACAGGCCCCACTCTGTCAATGTAACACAGCCAGGGAAGATCAGACTGACCTCACACTGTCAATGTAACAGACCCAGGGAAGAGCAGACTGACATCACACTGTCAATGTAACACACCCAGGGAAGAGCAGACTGACCCCATTCTGTCAATGTAACACACCCATGGAAGAGCAGACTGACCCCACACTGTCATTGTAACCCACCCAGCGAAGACCAGACTGACCCCACTCTGTCAATGTAACCCACCCAGGGAAGATCAGACTAACCTCACTCTGTCAATGAAACACACCCAGGGAAGAACACACTGACCCCACTCAGTCAATGAATCACAACCAGCGAAGAGCAGACTGACCCCACTCTGTCATTGTAACACACCCAGGGAAGACCAGACTGACCCCACTCTGTCAATGTAACACACCCAGGTAAGAGCAGACTGACCCCATTCTGTCAATGTAACACACCCATGGAAGAGCAGACTGACCCGACACTGTCATTGTAACCCACCCAGGGAAGACCAGACTGACACCACTCTGTCAATGAACCACACCCAATGAACAGCAGACTGACCCCACTCTGTTAATGTAACACACCCAGTGAAGAGCAGACTGACCCCACTCTGTCAATGTAACAATCCCAGGGAAGAGCACACTGACCTCACTCGGTCAATTACCACACCCAGTGAATAGCAGACTGACCTCACTCTTTCAATGTAACACACCTAGGGAAGAACAGACTGACCCCACTCTGTCAGTGTAACACACCCAGGGAAGAGCAGACTGACCCCACTCTGTCAATGTAACACACCCAGGGAAGAGCAGACTGAATGCAATCTGTCAATGTAACACACCCAGGGAAGACCAGACTGACCCCACTCTGTCAATGTAACCCACGCAGGGAAGACCAGACTGACCCCACACTGTCAATGTAACCCACCCAGGTAAAAAAAAACAGACTGAACCCACACTGTCAATGAAACACACCCAGGGAAGAGCACACTGACCTCACTCGGTCAATTACCACGCCCAGTGAATAGCAGACTGACCTCACTCTGTCAATGTAACACACTCAGGGAAGAACAGACTGACCCCACTTTGTCAGTGTAACACACCCAGGGAAGAGCAGACTGACCCCACTCTGTCAATGTAACACACCCAGGGAAGAGAAGACGGACTGCAATCTGTCAATGTAACACACCCAGGGAAGACCAGACTGACCCCACTCTGTCAATGTAACACACCCAGGGAAGACCAGACTGACCCCACAATGTCAATGTAACACACCCAGGGAAGAGCAGACTGACCCCACTCTGTCAGTGTAACACACTCAGGGAAGAGCAGACTGACCCCACTCTGTCAATGTAACACAACCAGGGAAGACCAGACTGACCCCACTCTGTCAATGTAACCAACCCAGGGAAGAACAGACTGACCCCACTCTGTCAATGTAACACAAACAGGGAAGACGAGACTGACCCCACACTGTCAATGTAACACACCCAGGGCAGAGCAGACTGACCCCACTCTGTCAGTGTAACACACCCAGGGAAGAGCAGACTGACCCACTCTGTCATTGTAACCCACCCAGGGAAGACCAGACTGACCCCACTCTGTCAATGTAACCCACCCAGGGAAGAACAGACTGACCCCACACTGTCAATGTAACACACCGAAGGAAGAGCAGACTGACCCCACTCTGTCAAAGTAACACACCCAGGGAAGAGCAGACTGACCTCACTCGGTCAATTACCACACCCAGTGAATAGCAGACTGACCTCACTCTGTCAATGTAACACACTCAGGGAAGAACAGACTGACCCCACTCTGTCAGTGTAACACACCCAGGGAAGAGCAGACTGACCCAACTCTGTCAATGCAACACACACAAGGAAGAGCAGACTGACCCGACTCTATCAATGTAACACAACCAGGGAAGACCAGACTGACCCCACTCTGTCAATGTAACCCACCCAGGGCAGGGCAGACTGACCTCACTCTGTCAATGTAACACACCCAGGGAAGAACAGACTGACCCAGTCTGTCATTGTAACCCACCCAGGGAAGACCAGACTGACCCCACTCTGTCAATGTAACACACACAGGGAAGAGCAGACTGACCCCACTCTGTCAATGTAACACACCCAGGAAAGAGCAGACTGACCACACTCTGTCAATGTAACACAACCAGGGAAGACAAGACTGACCCCACTCAGTCAATGTAACACACCCAGGGAAGAGCAGACTGACCACACTCTGTCAATGAACCACACCCACTGAACAGCAGACTGACCCGACTCTGTCAGTGTAACACACCCAGGGAAGAGCAGACTGACACCACTCTGTCAATGTAACATACACAGGGAAGAGCAGACTGACCGCAATCTGTCAATGTAACACACCCAGGTAAGAGCAGACTGACCACACTCTATCAAAGTAACGCACCCAGGGAAGAATAGACAGACCCCACTCTGTCAATGTAACACAGCCAGGGAAGATCAGACTGACCCCACTCTGTCAATGTAACAGACCCAGGGAAGAGCAGACTGACATCACACTGTCAATGTAACAAACCCAGGGAAGAGCAGACTGACCCCACTCTGTCAATGTAACACACCCAGGGAAGAGCAGACTGACCCCATTCTGTCAATGTAACACACCCATGGAAGAGCAGACTGACCCCACACTGTCATTGTAACCCACCCAGCGAAGACCAGACCGACCCCACTCTGTCAATGTAACCCACCCAGGGAAGATCAGACTGACCTCACTCTGTCAATGAAACACACCCAGGGAAGAGCAGACTGACCCCACTCTGTCAATGTAACACACCCAGGGAAGAGCAGACTGACCCACTCTGTCATTGTAACCCACCCAGGGAAGACCAGACTGACCCCACTCTGTCAATGTAACCCACCCAGGGAAGAGCAGACTGACATCACACTGTCAATGTAACACAACCAGGGAAGACCAGACTTACACCACTCTGTCAATGTAACCAACCCAGGGAAGACCAGACTGACCCCACTCTGTCAATGTAACACACACAGGGAAGACCAGACTGATCCCACACTGTCAATGTTACATACCCAGGGAAGAGCAGACTGACCCCACTCTGTCAATGTAACACACCCAGGGAAGAGCAGACTGACCCCACTCTGTCAATGTAACACAACCAGGGAAGACCAGACTGACCCAACTCTGTCAATGTAACCCACACAGGGAAGAACAGACTGACCCCACTCTGTCAATGTAACACACCCAGGGAAGAGCAGACTGACCCACTCTGTCATTGTAACCCACCCAGGGAAGACCAGACTGACCCCACTCTGTCAATGTAACCCACCCAGGGAAGTACAGACTGACCCCACACTGTCAATGTAACACACCCAGGGAAGACCAGACTGAGCCCACAATGTCAATGTAACACACCCAGGGAAGAGCAGACTGACCCCACTCTGTCAGTGTAACACACTCAGGGAAGAGCAGACTGACCCCACTCTGTCAATGTAACACAACCAGGGAAGACCAGACTGACCCCACTCTGTCAATGTAACCAACCCAGGGAAGACCAGACTGACCCCACTCTGTCAATGTAACACAAACAGGGAAGACCAGACTGACCCCACACTGTCAAAGTAACACACCCAGGGAAGAGCAGACTGACCCCACTCTGTCAGTGTAACACACCCATGGAAGACCAGACTGACCCCCCTCTGTCAATGTAACACAACCAGGGAAGACCAGACTGACCCCACTCTGTCAATGTAACCCACCCAGCGAAGAACAGACTGACCCCACTCTGTCAATGTAACACACCCAGGGAAGAGCAGACTGACCCACTCTGTCATTGTAACCCACCCAGGGAAGACCAGACTGACCCCACTCTGTCAATGTAACCCACCCAGGGAAGAACAGACTGACCCCACACTATCAATGTAACACATCCAGGGAAGAGCAGACTGACCCCACTCTGTCAATGTAACACACCCAGGGAAGAGCAGACTGACCTCACACTGTCATTGCATCACACCCAGGGAAGATCAGACTGACCCCACTCTGTCAATGTAACACGCCCAGGGAAGAGCAGACTGACCACACTCTGTCAATGTAACACACCCAGGAAAGAGCAGACAGACCCCACTCAGTCAACGTAACCCACCCAGGGTAGAGCAGACTGACCCCACTCTGTCAATGTAAAACACCCAGTGAAGAGCAGATTGACCCCACTCTGTCAATGTAACACACCCAGGGAAGAGCAGACTGACCACACACTGTCAATGTACCAGACCCAGGGAACAGCAGACTGACCACACTCTGTCAATGTACCACACCCAGTGAAGAGCAGACTGACCCGACTCTGGCAGTGTAACACACCCATGGAAGAGCAGACTGACCCCACTCTGTCAATGTAACTCATCCAGTGAATAGCAGACTGACCTCACTCTGTCAATGTAATACACCCAGGGAAGAAGAGACTGAACCCACTCTGTCAATATAACACACCCAGAGAAGATCAGATTGACCCCACTCAATGAACGTAAAATACCAAGGGAAGAGCAGACTGAGCGCAATCTGTCAATGTAACACACCCAGGGAAGAGCAGACTGACCCCACTCTGTCAATGTAACCCACCCAGGGAAGATCAGACTGACCTCACTCTGTCAATGAAACACACCCAGGGAAGAACACACTGACCCCACTCAGTCAATGAATCACAACCAGCGAAGAGCAGACTGACCCCACTCTGTCATTGTAACACACCCACGGAAGACCAGACTGACCCCACTCTGTCAAAGTAACACACCCAGGTAAGAGCATACTGACCCCATTCTGTCAATGTAACACACCCATGGAAGAGCAGACTGACCCGACACTGTCATTGTAACCCACCCAGGGAAGACCAGACTGACACCACTCTGTCAATGAACCACACCCAATGAACAGCAGAATGACCCCACTCTGTTAATGTAACACACCCAGTGAAGAGCAGACTGACCCCACTCTGTCAATGTAACAATCCCAGGGAAGAGCACACTGACCTCACTCGGTCAATTACCACACCCAGTGAATAGCAGACTGACCTCACTCTTTCAATGTAACACACTCAGGGAAGAACAGACTGACCCCACTCTGTCAGTGTAACACACCCAGGGAAGAGCAGACTGACCCCACTCTGTCAATGTAACACACCCAGGGAAGAGCAGACTGACTGCAATCTGTCAATGTAACACACCCAGGGAAGACCAGACTGACCCCACTCTGTCAATGTAACCCACGCAGGGAAGACCAGACTGACCCCACACTGTCAATGTAACCCACCCAGGTAAAAAAAAACAGACTGAATCCACACTGTCAAGGTAACACACCCAGGGAAGAGCACACTGACCTCACTCGGTCAATTACCACGCCCAGTGAATAGCAGACTGACCTCACTCTGTCAATGTAACACACTCGGCGAAGAACAGACTGACCCCACTCTGTCAGTGGAACACACCCAGGGAAGAGCAGACTGACCCCACTCTGTCAATGTAACACACCCAGGGAAGAGAAGACGGACTGCAATCTGTCAATGTAACACACCCAGGGAAGACCAGACTGACCCCACTCTGTCAATGTAACACACCCAGGGAAGACCAGACTGACCCCACAATGTCAATGTAACACACCCAGGGAAGAGCAGACTGACCCCACTCTGTCAGTGTAACACACTCAGGGAAGAGCAGACTGACCCCACTCTGTCAATGTAACACAACCAGGGAAGACCAGACTGACCCCACTCTGTCAATGTAACCAACACAGGGAAGAACAGACTGACCCCACTCTGTCAATGTAACACAAACAGGGAAGACCAGACTGACCCCACACTGTCAATGTAACACACCCAGGGCAGAGCAGACTGACCCCACTCTGTCAGTGTAACACACCCAGGGAAGACCAGACTGACCCCACTTTGTCAATGTAACACAACCAGGGAAGACCAGACTGACCCCACTCTGTCAATGTAACCCACCCAGGGTAAACAGACTGACCCCACTCTGTCAATGAAACACACCCAGGGAAGAGCAGACTGACCCACTCTGTCATTGTAACCCACCCAGGGAAGACCAGACTGACCCCACTGTGACAATGTAACCCACCCAGGGAAGAACAGACTGACCCCACACTGTCAATGTAACACACCCAGGGAAGAGCAGACTGACCCCACTCTGTCAATGTAACACACCCAGGGAAGAGCAGACAGACCCCACTCAGTCAATCTAACCCACCCAGGGAAGAGCAGACTGACCCCACTCTGTCAATGTAACACACCCAGGGAAGAGCAGACTGACCACACACTGTCAATGTACCAGACCTAGGGAACAGCAGACTGACCCCACTCTGTCAATGTACCACACCCAGTGAAGAGCAGACTGACCCGACTCTGGCAGTGTAACACACCCATGGAAGAGCAGACTGACCCCACTCTGTCAATGTAACACACCCAGTGAATAGCAGACTGACCTCACTCTGTCAATGTAATACACACAGGGAAGAAGAGACTGAACCCACTCTGTCAATATAACACACCCAGAGAAGATCAGATTGACCCCACTCTATGAATGTAACATACCCAGGGAAGAGCAGATTGAGCGCAATCTGTCAATGTAACACAGCCAGGGAAGAGCAGACTGACCCCACTCTGTCAATGTAACATACTCAGGGAAGAGCAGACTGACCGCAATCTGTCAATGTAACACACCCAGGTAAGAGCAGACTGACCACACTCTATCAAAGTAACACACCCAGGGAAGAATAGACAGACCCCACTCTGTCAATGTAACACACCCAGGGAAGAGCACACTGACCTCACTCGGTCAATTTCCACACCCAGTGAATAGCAGACTGACCTCACTCTGTCAATGTAACACACTCAGGGAAGAACAGACTGACCCCACTCTGTCAGTGTAACACACCCAGGGAAGAGCAGACTGACCCCACTCTGTCAATGTAACACACCCAGGGAAGAGCAGACAGACTGCAATCTGTCAATGTAACACACCCAGGGAAGACCAGACTGACCCCACTCTGTCAATGTAACACACCCAGGGAAGACCAGACTGACCCCACAATGTCAGTGTAACACACTCAGGGAAGAGCAAACTGACCCCACACTGTCAATGTTACATACCCAGGGAAGAGCAGACTGACCCCACTCTGTCAATGTAACACACCCAGGGAAGAGCAGACTGACCCACTCTGTCATTGTAACCCACCCAGGGAAGACCAGACTGACCCCACTCTGTCAATGTAACCCACCCAGGGAAGAGCAGACTGACATCACACTGTCAATGTAACACAACCAGGGAAGACCAGACTTACACCACTCTGTCAATGTAACCAACCCAGGGAAGACCAGACTGACCCCACTCTGTCAATGTAACACACACAGGGAAGACCAGACTGATCCCACACTGTCAATGTTACATACCCAGGGAAGAGCAGACTGACCCCACTCTGTCAATGTAACACACCCAGGGAAGAGCAGACTGACCCCACTCTGTCAATGTAACACAACCAGGGAAGACCAGACTGACCCAACTCTGTCAATGTAACCCACACAGGGAAGAACAGACTGACCCCACTCTGTCAATGTAACACACCCAGGGAAGAGCAGACTGACCCACTCTGTCATTGTAACCCACCCAGGGAAGACCAGACTGACCCCACTCTGTCAATGTAACCCACCCAGGGAAGTACAGACTGACCCCACACTGTCAATGTAACACACCCAGGGAAGACCAGACTGACCCCACAATGTCAATGTAACACACCCAGGGAAGAGCAGACTGACCCCACTCTGTCAGTGTAACACACTCAGGGAAGAGCAGACTGACCCCACTCTGTCAATGTAACACAACCAGGGAAGACCAGACTGACCCCACTCTGTCAATGTAACCAACCCAGGGAAGACCAGACTGACCCCACTCTGTCAATGTAACACAAACAGGGAAGACCAGACTGACCCCACACTGTCAAAGTAACACACCCAGGGAAGAGCAGACTGACCCCACTCTGTCAGTGTAACACACCCATGGAAGACCAGACTGACCCCCCTCTGTCAATGTAACACAACCAGGGAAGACCAGACTGACCCCACTCTGTCAATGTAACCCACCCAGGGAAGAACAGACTGACCCCACTCTGTCAATGTAACACACCCAGGGAAGAGCAGACTGACCCACTCTGTCATTGTAACCCACCCAGGGAAGACCAGACTGACCCCACTCTGTCAATGTAACCCACCCAGGGAAGAACAGACTGACCCCACACTATCAATGTAACACATCCAGGGAAGAGCAGACTGACCCCACTCTGTCAATGTAACACACCCAGGGAAGAGCAGACTGACCTCACACTGTCATTGCATCACACCCAGGGAAGATCAGACTGACCCCACTCTGTCAATGTAACACGCCCAGGGAAGAGCAGACTGACCACACTCTGTCAATGTAACACACCCAGGAAAGAGCAGACAGACCCCACTCAGTCAACGTAACCCACCCAGGGAAGAGCAGACTGACCCCACTCTGTCAATGTAAAACACCCAGTGAAGAGCAGATTGACCCCACTCTGTCAATGTAACACACCCAGGGAAGAGCAGACTGACCACACACTGTCAATGTACCAGACCCAGGGAACAGCAGACTGACCACACTCTGTCAATGTACCACACCCAGTGAAGAGCAGACTGACCCGACTCTGGCAGTGTAACACACCCATGGAAGAGCAGACTGACCCCACTCTGTCAATGTAACTCATCCAGTGAATAGCAGACTGACCTCACTCTGTCAATGTAATACACCCAGGGAAGAAGAGACTGAACCCACTCGGTCAATATAACACACCCAGAGAAGATCAGATTGACCCCACTCAATGAACGTAAAATACCAAGGGAAGAGCAGACTGAGCGCAATCTGTCAATGTAACACACCCAGGGAAGAGCAGACTGACCCCACTCTGTCAATGTAACCCACCCAGGGAAGATCAGACTGACCTCACTCTGTCAATGAAACACACCCAGGGAAGAACACACTGACCCCACTCAGTCAATGAATCACAACCAGCGAAGAGCAGACTGACCCCACTCTGTCATTGTAACACACCCAGGGAAGACCAGACTGACCCCACTCTGTCAAAGTAACACACCCAGGTAAGAGCAGACTGACCCCATTCTGTCAATGTAACACACCCATGGAAGAGCAGACTGACCCGACACTGTCATTGTAACCCACCCAGGGAAGACCAGACTGACACCACTCTGTCAATGAACCACACCCAATGAACAGCAGAATGACCCCACTCTGTTAATGTAACACACCCAGTGAAGAGCAGACTGAACCCACTCTGTCAATGTAACAATCCCAGGGAAGAGCACACTGACCTCACTCGGTCAATTACCACACCCAGTGAATAGCAGACTGACCTCACTCTTTCAATGTAACACACTCAGGGAAGAACAGACTGACCCCACTCTGTCAGTGTAACACACCCAGGGAAGAGCAGACTGACCCCACTCTGTCAATGTAACACACCCAGGGAAGAGCAGACTGACTGCAATCTGTCAATGTAACACACCCAGGGAAGACCAGACTGACCCCACTCTGTCAATGTAACCCACGCAGGGAAGACCAGACTGACCCCACACTGTCAATGTAACCCACCCAGGTAAAAAAAAACAGACTGAATCCACACTGTCAAGGTAACACACCCAGGGAAGAGCACACTGACCTCACTCGGTCAATTAACACGCCCAGTGAATAGCAGACTGACCTCACTCTGTCAATGTAACACACTCGGCGAAGAACAGACTGACCCCACTCTGTCAGTGGAACACACCCAGGGAAGAGCAGACTGACCCCACTCTGTCAATGTAACACACCCAGGGAAGAGAAGACGGACTGCAATCTGTCAATGTAACACACCCAGGGAAGACCAGACTGACCCCACTCTGTCAATGTAACACACCCAGGGAAGACCAGACTGACCCCACAATGTCAATGTAACACACCCAGGGAAGAGCAGACTGACCCCACTCTGTCAGTGTAACACACTCAGGGAAGAGCAGACTGACCCCACTCTGTCAATGTAACACAACCAGGGAAGACCAGACTGACCCCACTCTGTCAATGTAACCAACACAGGGAAGAACAGACTGACCCCACTCTGTCAATGTAACACAAACAGGGAAGACCAGACTGACCCCACACTGTCAATGTAACACACCCAGGGCAGAGCAGACTGACCCCACTCTGTCAGTGTAACACACCCAGGGAAGACCAGACTGACCCCACTTTGTCAATGTAACACAACCAGGGAAGACCAGACTGACCCCACTCTGTCAATGTAACCCACCCAGGGTAAACAGACTGACCCCACTCTGTCAATGAAACACACCCAGGGAAGAGCAGACTGACCCACTCTGTCATTGTAACCCACCCAGGGAAGACCAGACTGACCCCACTGTGACAATGTAACCCACCCAGGGAAGAACAGACTGACCCCACACTGTCAATGTAACACACCCAGGGAAGAGCAGACTGACCCCACTCTGTCAATGTAACACACCCAGGGAAGAGCAGACAGACCCCACTCAGTCAATCTAACCCACCCAGGGAAGAGCAGACTGACCCCACTCTGTCAATGTAACACACCCAGGGAAGAGCAGACTGACCACACACTGTCAATGTACCAGACCTAGGGAACAGCAGACTGACCCCACTCTGTCAATGTACCACACCCAGTGAAGAGCAGACTGACCCGACTCTGGCAGTGTAACACACCCATGGAAGAGCAGACTGACCCCACTCTGTCAATGTAACACACCCAGTGAATAGCAGACTGACCTCACTCTGTCAATGTAATACACACAGGGAAGAAGAGACTGAACCCACTCTGTCAATATAACACACCCAGAGAAGATCAGATTGACCCCACTCTATGAATGTAACATACCCAGGGAAGAGCAGATTGAGCGCAATCTGTCAATGTAACACAGCCAGGGAAGAGCAGACTGACCCCACTCTGTCAATGTAACATACTCAGGGAAGAGCAGACTGACCGCAATCTGTCAATGTAACACACCCAGGTAAGAGCAGACTGACCACACTCTATCAAAGTAACACACCCAGGGAAGAATAGACAGACCCCACTCTGTCAATGTTACACACCCAGGGAAGAGCACACTGACCTCACTCGGTCAATTTCCACACCCAGTGAATAGCAGACTGACCTCACTCTGTCAATGTAACACACTCAGGGAAGAACAGACTGACCCCACTCTGTCAGTGTAACACACCCAGGGAAGAGCAGACTGACCCCACTCTGTCAATGTAACACACCCAGGGAAGAGCAGACAGACTGCAATCTGTCAATGTAACACACCCAGGGAAGACCAGACTGACCCCACTCTGTCAATGTAACACACCCAGGGAAGACCAGACTGACCCCACAATGTCAGTGTAACACACTCAGGGAAGAGCAAACTGACCCCACACTGTCAATGTTACATACCCAGGGAAGAGCAGACTGACCCCACTCTGTCAATGTAACACACCCAGGGAAGAGCAGACTGACCCACTCTGTCATTGTAACCCACCCAGGGAAGACCAGACTGACCCCACTCTGTCAATGTAACCCACCCAGGGAAGAGCAGACTGACATCACACTGTCAATGTAACACAACCAGGGAAGACCAGACTTACACCACTCTGTCAATGTAACCAACCCAGGGAAGACCAGACTGACCCCACTCTGTCAATGTAACACACACAGGGAAGACCAGACTGATCCCACACTGTCAATGTTACATACCCAGGGAAGAGCAGACTGACCCCACTCTGTCAATGTAACACACCCAGGGAAGAGCAGACTGACCCCACTCTGTCAATGTAACACAACCAGGGAAGACCAGACTGACCCAACTCTGTCAATGTAACCCACACAGGGAAGAACAGACTGACCCCACTCTGTCAATGTAACACACCCAGGGAAGAGCAGACTGACCCACTCTGTCATTGTAACCCACCCAGGGAAGACCAGACTGACCCCACTCTGTCAATGTAACCCACCCAGGGAAGTACAGACTGACCCCACACTGTCAATGTAACACACCCAGGGAAGACCAGACTGACCCCACAATGTCAATGTAACACACCCAGGGAAGAGCAGACTGACCCCACTCTGTCAGTGTAACACACTCAGGGAAGAGCAGACTGACCCCACTCTGTCAATGTAACACAACCAGGGAAGACCAGACTGACCCCACTCTGTCAATGTAACCAACCCAGGGAAGACCAGACTGACCCCACTCTGTCAATGTAACACAAACAGGGAAGACCAGACTGACCCCACACTGTCAAAGTAACACACCCAGGGAAGAGCAGACTGACCCCACTCTGTCAGTGTAACACACCCATGGAAGACCAGACTGACCCCCCTCTGTCAATGTAACACAACCAGGGAAGACCAGACTGACCCCACTCTGTCAATGTAACCCACCCAGGGAAGAACAGACTGACCCCACTCTGTCAATGTAACACACCCAGGGAAGAGCAGACTGACCCACTCTGTCATTGTAACCCACCCAGGGAAGACCAGACTGACCCCACTCTGTCAATGTAACCCACCCAGGGAAGAACAGACTGACCCCACACTATCAATGTAACACATCCAGGGAAGAGCAGACTGACCCCACTCTGTCAATGTAACACACCCAGGGAAGAGCAGACTGACCTCACACTGTCATTGCATCACACCCAGGGAAGATCAGACTGACCCCACTCTGTCAATGTAACACGCCCAGGGAAGAGCAGACTGACCACACTCTGTCAATGTAACACACCCAGGAAAGAGCAGACAGACCCCACTCAGTCAACGTAACCCACCCAGGGAAGAGCAGACTGACCCCACTCTGTCAATGTAAAACACCCAGTGAAGAGCAGATTGACCCCACTCTGTCAATGTAACACACCCAGGGAAGAGCAGACTGACCACACACTGTCAATGTACCAGACCCAGGGAACAGCAGACTGACCACACTCTGTCAATGTACCACACCCAGTGAAGAGCAGACTGACCCGACTCTGGCAGTGTAACACACCCATGGAAGAGCAGACTGACCCCACTCTGTCAATGTAACTCATCCAGTGAATAGCAGACTGACCTCACTCTGTCAATGTAATACACCCAGGGAAGAAGAGACTGAACCCACTCGGTCAATATAACACACCCAGAGAAGATCAGATTGACCCCACTCAATGAACGTAAAATACCAAGGGAAGAGCAGACTGAGCGCAATCTGTCAATGTAACACACCCAGGGAAGAGCAGACTGACCCCACTCTGTCAATGTAACCCACCCAGGGAAGATCAGACTGACCTCACTCTGTCAATGAAACACACCCAGGGAAGAACACACTGACCCCACTCAGTCAATGAATCACAACCAGCGAAGAGCAGACTGACCCCACTCTGTCATTGTAACACACCCAGGGAAGACCAGACTGACCCCACTCTGTCAAAGTAACACACCCAGGTAAGAGCAGACTGACCCCATTCTGTCAATGTAACACACCCATGGAAGAGCAGACTGACCCGACACTGTCATTGTAACCCACCCAGGGAAGACCAGACTGACACCACTCTGTCAATGAACCACACCCAATGAACAGCAGAATGACCCCACTCTGTCAATGTAACACACCCAGTGAAGAGCAGACTGAACCCACTCTGTCAATGTAACAATCCCAGGGAAGAGCAGACTGACATCACACTGTCAATGTAACACAACCAGGGAAGACCAGACTTACACCACTCTGTCATTGTAACCCACCCAGGGAAGACCAGACTGACCCCACTCTGTCAATGTAACCCACCCAGGGAAGAGCAGACTGACATCACACTGTCAATGTAACACAACCAGGGAAGACCAGACTTACACCACTCTGTCAATGTAACCAACCCAGGGAAGACCAGACTGACCCCACTCTGTCAATGTAACACACACAGGGAAGACCAGACTGATCCCACACTGTCAATGTTACATACCCAGGGAAGAGCAGACTGACCCCACTCTGTCAATGTAACACACCCAGGGAAGAGCAGACTGACCCCACTCTGTCAATGTAACACAACCAGGGAAGACCAGACTGACCCAACTCTGTCAATGTAACCCACACAGGGAAGAACAGACTGACCCCACTCTGTCAATGTAACACACCCAGGGAAGAGCAGACTGACCCACTCTGTCATTGTAACCCACCCAGGGAAGACCAGACTGACCCCACTCTGTCATTGTAACCCACCCAGGGAAGACCAGACTGACACCACTCTGTCAATGAACCACACCCAATGAACAGCAGAATGACCCCACTCTGTTAATGTAACACACCCAGTGAAGAGCAGACTGACCCCACTCTGTCAATGTAACAATCCCAGGGAAGAGCACACTGACCTCACTCGGTCAATTACCACACCCAGTGAATAGCAGACTGACCTCACTCTTTCAATGTAACACACTCAGGGAAGAACAGACTGACCCCACTCTGTCAGTGTAACACACCCAGGGAAGAGCAGACTGACCCCACTCTGTCAATGTAACACACCCAGGGAAGAGCAGACTGACTGCAATCTGTCAATGTAACACACCCAGGGAAGACCAGACTGACCCCACTCTGTCAATGTAACCCACGCAGGGAAGACCAGACTGACCCCACACTGTCAATGTAACCCACCCAGGTAAAAAAAACCAGACTGAATCCACACTGTCAAGGTAACACACCCAGGGAAGAGCACACTGACCTCACTCGGTCAATTACCACGGCCAGTGAATAGCAGACTGACCTCACTCTGTCAATGTAACACACTCGGCGAAGAACAGACTGACCCCACTCTGTCAGTGGAACACACCCAGGGAAGAGCAGACTGACCCCACTCTGTCAATGTAACACACCCAGGGAAGAGAAGACGGACTGCAATCTGTCAATGTAACACACCCAGGGAAGACCAGACTGACCCCACTCTGTCAATGTAACACACCCAGGGAAGACCAGACTGACCCCACAATGTCAATGTAACACACCCAGGGAAGAGCAGACTGACCCCACTCTGTCAGTGTAACACACTCAGGGAAGAGCAGACTGACCCCACTCTGTCAATGTAACACAACCAGGGAAGACCAGACTGACCCCACTCTGTCAATGTAACCCACCCAGGGTAAACAGACTGACCCCACTCTGTCAATGAAACACACCCAGGGAAGAGCAGACTGACCCACTCTGTCATTGTAACCCACCCAGGGAAGACCAGACTGACCCCACTGTGACAATGTAACCCACCCAGGGAAGAACAGACTGACCCCACACTGTCAATGTAACACACCCAGGGAAGAGCAGACTGACCCCACTCTGTCAGTGTAACACACTCAGGGAAGAGCAGACTGACCCCACTCTGTCAATGTAACCAACACAGGGAAGAACAGACTGACCCCACTCTGTCAATGTAACACAAACAGGGAAGACCAGACTGACCCCACACTGTCAATGTAACACACCCAGGGCAGAGCAGACTGACCCCACTCTGTCAGTGTAACACACCCAGGGAAGACCAGACTGACCCCACTTTGTCAATGTAACACAACCAGGGAAGACCAGACTGACCCCACTCTGTCAATGTAACCCACCCAGGGTAAACAGACTGACCCCACTCTGTCAATGAAACACACCCAGGGAAGAGCAGACTGACCCACTCTGTCATTGTAACCCACCCAGGGAAGACCAGACTGACCCCACTGTGACAATGTAACCCACCCAGGGAAGAAAAGACTGACCCCACACTGTCAATGTAACACACCCAGGGAAGAGCAGACTGACCCCACTCTGTCAATGTAACACACCCAGGGAAGAGCAGACAGACCCCACTCAGTCAATCTAACCCACCCAGGGAAGAGCAGACTGACCCCACTCTGTCAATGTAACACACCCAGGGAAGAGCAGACTGACCACACACTGTCAATGTACCAGACCCAGGGAACAGCAGACTGACCCCACTCTGTCAATGTACCACACCCAGTGAAGAGCAGACTGACCCGACTCTGGCAGTGTAACACACCCATGGAAGAGCAGACTGACCCCACTCTGTCAATGTAACACACCCAGTGAATAGCAGACTGACCTCACTCTGTCAATGTAATACACACAGGGAAGAAGAGACTGAACCCACTCTGTCAATATAACACACCCAGAGAAGATCAGATTGACCCCACTCTATGAATGTAACATACCCAGGGAAGAGCAGATTGAGCGCAATCTGTCAATGTAACACAGCCAGGGAAGAGCAGACTGACCCCACTCTGTCAATGTAACATACTCAGGGAAGAGCAGACTGACCGCAATCTGTCAATGTAACACACCCAGGTAAGAGCAGACTGACCACACTCTATCAAAGTAACACACCCAGGGAAGAATAGACAGACCCCACTCTGTCAATGTAACACACCCAGGGAAGAGCACACTGACCTCACTCGGTCAATTTCCACACCCAGTGAATAGCAGACTGACCTCACTCTGTCAATGTAACACACTCAGGGAAGAACAGACTGACCCCACTCTGTCAGTGTAACACACCCAGGGAAGAGCAGACTGACCCCACTCTGTCAATGTAACACACCCAGGGAAGAGCAGACAGACTGCAATCTGTCAATGTAACACACCCAGGGAAGACCAGACTGACCCCACTCTGTCAATGTAACACACCCAGGGAAGACCAGACTGACCCCACAATGTCAGTGTAACACACTCAGGGAAGAGCAAACTGACCCCACACTGTCAATGTTACATACCCAGGGAAGAGCAGACTGACCCCACTCTGTCAATGTAACACACCCAGGGAAGAGCAGACTGACCCACTCTGTCATTGTAACCCACCCAGGGAAGACCAGACTGACCCCACTCTGTCAATGTAACCCACCCAGGGAAGAGCAGACTGACATCACACTGTCAATGTAACACAACCAGGGAAGACCAGACTTACACCACTCTGTCAATGTAACCAACCCAGGGAAGACCAGACTGACCCCACTCTGTCAATGTAACACACACAGGGAAGACCAGACTGATCCCACACTGTCAATGTTACATACCCAGGGAAGAGCAGACTGACCCCACTCTGTCAATGTAACACACCCAGGGAAGAGCAGACTGACCCCACTCTGTCAATGTAACACAACCAGGGAAGACCAGACTGACCCAACTCTGTCAATGTAACCCACACAGGGAAGAACAGACTGACCCCACTCTGTCAATGTAACACACCCAGGGAAGAGCAGACTGACCCACTCTGTCATTGTAACCCACCCAGGGAAGACCAGACTGACCCCACTCTGTCAATGTAATCCACCCAGGGAAGTACAGACTGACCCCACACTGTCAATGTAACACACCCAGGGAAGACCAGACTGACCCCACAATGTCAATGTAACACACCCAGGGAAGAGCAGACTGACCCCACTCTGTCAGTGTAACACACTCAGGGAAGAGCAGACTGACCCCACTCTGTCAATGTAACACAACCAGGGAAGACCAGACTGACCCCACTCTGTCAATGTAACCAACCCAGGGAAGACCAGACTGACCCCACTCTGTCAATGTAACACAAACAGGGAAGACCAGACTGACCCCACACTGTCAAAGTAACACACCCAGGGAAGAGCAGACTGACCCCACTCTGTCAGTGTAACACACCCATGGAAGACCAGACTGACCCCCCTCTGTCAATGTAACACAACCAGGGAAGACCAGACTGACCCCACTCTGTCAATGTAACCCACCCAGGGAAGAACAGACTGACCCCACTCTGTCAATGTAACACACCCAGGGAAGAGCAGACTGACCCACTCTGTCATTGTAACCCACCCAGGGAAGACCAGACTGACCCCACTCTGTCAATGTAACCCACCCAGGGAAGAACAGACTGACCCCACACTATCAATGTAACACATCCAGGGAAGAGCAGACTGACCCCACTCTGTCAATGTAACACACCCAGGGAAGAGCAGACTGACCTCACACTGTCATTGCATCACACCCAGGGAAGATCAGACTGACCCCACTCTGTCAATGTAACACGCCCAGGGAAGAGCAGACTGACCACACTCTGTCAATGTAACACACCCAGGAAAGAGCAGACAGACCCCACTCAGTCAACGTAACCCACCCAGGGAAGAGCAGACTGACCCCACTCTGTCAATGTAAAACACCCAGTGAAGAGCAGATTGACCCCACTCTGTCAATGTAACACACCCAGGGAAGAGCAGACTGACCACACACTGTCAATGTACCAGACCCAGGGAACAGCAGACTGACCACACTCTGTCAATGTACCACACCCAGTGAAGAGCAGACTGACCCGACTCTGGCAGTGTAACACACCCATGGAAGAGCAGACTGACCCCACTCTGTCAATGTAACTCATCCAGTGAATAGCAGACTGACCTCACTCTGTCAATGTAATACACCCAGGGAAGAAGAGACTGAACCCACTCTGTCAATATAACACACCCAGAGAAGATCAGATTGACCCCACTCTATGAACGTAAAATACCAAGGGAAGAGCAGACTGAGCGCAATCTGTCAATGTAACACACCCAGGGAAGAGCAGACTGACCCAACTCTGTCAATGTAACACACCCAGGGAAGAGCAGACTGACCTCACACTGTCATTGTATCACACCCAGGGAAGATCAGACTGACCCGACTCTGTCAATGTAACACACCCAGGGAAGATCAGACTGACCCCACTCTGTCAATGTAACATACCCAGGGAAGAGCAGACTGACCGCAATCTGTCAATGTAACACACCCAGGTAAGAGCAGACTGACCACACTCTATCAAAGTAACACACCCAGGGAAGAGCACACTGACCTCACTCGGTCAATTACCACACCCAGTGAATAGCAGACTGACCTCACTCTGTCAATGTAACACACTCAGGGAAGAACAGACTGACCCCACTCTGTCAAAGTAACACACCCAGGGAAGATCAGACTGACCCCACTCTGTCAATGTAACAGACCCAGGGAAGAGCAGACTGACATCACACTGTCAATGGAACACACCCAGGGAAGTGCAGACTGACCCCACACTGTCATTGTAACCCACCCAGGGAAGACCAGACTGACCCCACTCTGTCAATGTAACCCACCCAGGGAAGATCAGACTGACCTCACTCTGTCAATGTAACACACCCAGGGAAGAACACACTGACCCCACTCAGTCAATGAATCACAACCAGCGAAGAGCAGACTGACCCCACTCTGTCATTGTAACCCACCCAGGGAAGACCAGACTGACCCCACTCTGTCAATGTAACCCACCCAGGTAAAAAAAAACAGACTGAACCCACACTGTCAATGTAACACACCCAGGGAAGAGCACACTGACCTCACTCGGTCAATTACCACACCCAGTGAATAGCAGACTGACCTCATTCTGTCAATGTAACACACTCAGGGAAGAACAGACTGACCCCACTCTGTCAGTGTAACACACCCAGGGAAGAGCAGACTGTCCCCACTCTGTCAATGTAACACACCCAGGGAATAGTAGACTGACTGCAATCTGTCAATGTAACACACCCAGGGAAGACCAGACTGACCCTACTCTGTCAATGTAACCCACCCAGGGAAGATCAGACTGACCTCACTCTGTCAATGTAACACACCCAGGGAAGAACACACTGACCACACTCAGTCAATGAATCACAACCAGCGAAAAGCAGACTGACCCCACTCTGTCATTGTAACCCACCCAGGGAAGACCAGACTGACCCAACACTCTCAATGTAACCCACCCAGGTTAAAAAAAAAACAGACTGAACCCACACTGTCAATGTAACACACCCAGGGAAGAGCACACTGACCTCACTCGGTCAATTACCACGCCCAGTGAATAGCAGACTGACCTCACTCTGTCAATGTAACACACTCAGGGAAGAACAGACTGACCCCACTCTGTCAGTGTAACACACCCAGGGAAGAGCAGACTGACCCCACTCTGTCAATGTAACACACCCAGGGAAGAGCAGACTGACTGCAATCTGTCAATGTAACACACCCAGGGAAGACCAGACTGACCCCACTCTGTCAATGTAACACACCCAGGGAAGACCAGACTGACCCCACAATGTCAATGTAACACACCCAGGGAAGAGCAGACTGACCCCACTCTGTCAGTGTAACACACTCAGGGAAGAGCAGACTGACCCCACTCTGTCAATGTAACACAACCAGGGAAGACCAGACTGACCCCACTCTGTCAATGTAACCAACCCAGGGTAGACCAGACTGACCCCACTCTGTCAATGTAACGCAAACAGGGAAGACCAGACTGACCCCACACTGTCAATGTAACACACCCAGGGAAGAGCAGACTGACCCCACTCTGTCAGTGTAACACACCCAGGGAAGACCAGACTGACCCCCCTCTGTCAATGTAACACAACCAGGGAAGACCAGACTGACCCCACGATGTCAATGTAACCCACCCAGGGAAGAACAGACTGACCCCACTCTGTCAATGTAACACACCCAGGGAAGAGCAGACTGACCCACTCTGTCATTGTAACCCACCCAGGGAAGACCAGACTGACCCCACTCTGTCAATGTAACCCACCCAGGGAAGAAAAGACTGACCCCACACTATCAATGTAACACACCCAGGGAAGAGCAGACTGACCCCACTCTGTCAATGTAACACACCCAGGGAAGAGCAGACTGACCTCACACTGTCATTGCATCACACCCAGGGAAGATCAGACTGACCCCACTCTGTCAATGTAACACGCCCAGGGAAGAGCAGACTGACCACACACTGTCAATGTAACAGACCCAGGGAAGAGCAGACTGACCCCACTCTGTCAATGTAACATACCCAGGGAATAGCAGACTGACCGCAATCTGTCAATGTAACACACCCAGGTAAGAGCAGACTGACCACACTCTGTCAATGTAATACACCCAGGGAAGAAGAGACTGAACCCACTCTGTCAATATAACACACCCAGAGAAGATCAGATTGACCCCACTCTATGAACGTGACATACCCAGGGAAGAGCAGACTGAGCGCAATCTGTCAATGTAACACACCCAGGAAAGGGCAGACTGACCCCACTATGTCAATGTAACACACCCAGGGAAGAGCAGACTGACCTCACACTGTCATTGTATCACACCCAGGGAAGATCAGACTGACCCGACTCTGTCAATGTAACACACCCAGGGAAGATCAGACTGACCCCACTCTGTCAATGTAACATACCCAGGGAAGAGCAGACTGACTGCAATCTGTCAATGTAACACACCCAGGTAAGAGCAGACTGACCACACTCTATCAAAGTAACACACCCAGGGAAGAGCACACTGACCTCACTCGGTCAATTTACACACCCAGTGAATCGCAGACTGACCTCACTCTGTCAATGTAACACACTCAGGGAAGAACAGACTGACCCCACTCTGTCAAAGTAACACACCCAGGGAAGATCAGACTGACCCCACTCTGTCAATGTAACAGACCCAGAGAAGAGCAGACTGACATCACACTGTCAATGTAACACACCCAGGGAAGAGCAGACTGACCCCACACTGTCATTGAAACCACCCAGGGAAGACCAGACTGACCCCACTCTGTCAATGTAACCCACCCAGGGAAGAACAGACTGACCCCACACTATCAATGTAACACATCCAGGGAAGAGCAGACTGACCCCACTCTGTCAATGTAACACACCCAGGGAAGAGCAGACTGACCTCACACTGTCATTGCATCACACCCAGGGAAGATCAGACTGACCCCACTCTGTCAATGTAACACGCCCAGGGAAGAGCAGACTGACCACACTCTGTCAATGTAACACACCCAGGAAAGAGCAGACAGACCCCACTCAGTCAACGTAACCCACCCAGGGAAGAGCAGACTGACCCCACTCTGTCAATGTAAAACACCCAGTGAAGAGCAGATTGACCCCACTCTGTCAATGTAACACACCCAGGGAAGAGCAGACTGACCACACACTGTCAATGTACCAGACCCAGGGAACAGCAGACTGACCACACTCTGTAAATGTACCACACCCAGTGAAGAGCAGACTGACCCGACTCTGGCAGTGTAACACACCCATGGAAGAGCAGACTGACCCCACTCTGTCAATGTAACTCATCCAGTGAATAGCAGACTGACCTCAATCTGTCAATGTAATACACCCAGGGAAGAAGAGACTGAACCCACTCTGTCAATATAACACACCCAGAGAAGATCAGATTGACCCCACTCTATGAACGTAAAATACCAAGGGAAGAGCAGACTGAGCGCAATCTGTCAATGTAACACACCCAGGGAAGAGCAGACTGACCCCACTCTGTCAATGTAACACACCCAGGGAAGAGCAGACTGACCCCACTCTGTCAATGTAACACACCCAGGGAAGATCAGACTGACCCCACTCTGTCAATGTAACATACCCAGGGAAGAGCAGACTGACCGCAATCTGTCAATGTAACACACCCAGGTAAGAGCAGACTGACCACACTCTATCAAAGTAACACACCCAGGGAAGAGCACACTGACCTCACTCGGTCAATTACCACACCCAGTGAATAGCAGACTGACCTCACTCTGACAAAGTAACACACCCAGGGAAGAGCAGACTGACCCCACTCTGTCAGTGTAACACACCCATGGAAGACCAGACTGACACCCCTCTGTCAATGTAACACAACCAGGGAAGACCAGACTGACCCCACTCTGTCAATGTAACCCACCCAGGGAAGAACAGACTGACCCCACTCTGTCAATGTAACACACCCAGGGAAGAGCAGACTGACCCACTCTGTCATTGTAACCCACCCAGGGAAGACCAGACTGACCCCACTCTGTCAATGTAACCCACCCAGGGAAGAACAGACTGACCCCACACTATCAATGTAACACATCCAGGGAAGAGCAGACTGACCCCACTCTGTCAATGTAACACACCCAGGGAAGAGCAGACTGACCTCACACTGTCATTGCATCACACCCAGGGAAGATCAGACTGACCCCACTCTGTCAATGTAACACGCCCAGGGAAGAGCAGACTGACCACACTCTGTCAATGTAACACACCCAGGAAAGAGCAGACAGACCCCACTCAGTCAACGTAACCCACCCAGGGAAGAACAGACTGACCCCACACTATCAATGTAACACATCCAGGGAAGAGCAGACTGACCCCACTCTGTCAATGTAAAACACCCAGTGACGAGCAGATTGACCCCACTCTGTCAATGTAACACACCCAGGGAAGAGCAGACTGACCACACACTGTCAATGTACCAGACCCAGGGAACAGCAGACTGACCACACTCTGTCAATGTACCACACCCAGTGAAGAGCAGACTGACCCGACTCTGGCAGTGTAACACACCCATGGAAGAGCAGACTGACCCCACTCTGTCAATGTAACTCATCCAGTGAATAGCAGACTGACCTCACTCTGTCAATGTAATACACCCAGGGAAGAAGAGACTGAACCCACTCTGTCAATATAACACACCCAGAGAAGATCAGATTGAAACCACTCTATGAACGTAAAATACCAAGGGAAGAGCAGACTGAGCGCAATCTGTCAATGTAACACACCCAGGGAAGAGCAGACTGACCCCACTCTGTCAATGTAACCCACCCAGGGAAGATCAGACTGACCTCACTCTGTCAATGAAACACACCCAGGGAAGAACACACTGACCCCACTCAGTCAATGAATCACAACCAGCGAAGAGCAGACTGACCCCACTCTGTCATTGTAACACACCCAGGGAAGACCAGACTGACCCCACTCTGTCAATGTAACACACCCAGGTAAGAGCAGACTGACCCCATTCTGTCAATGTAACACACCCATGGAAGAGCAGACTGACCCGACACTGTAATTGTAACCCACCCAGGGAAGACCAGACTGACACCACTCTGTCAATGAACCACACCCAATGAACAGCAGAATGACCCCACTCTGTTAATGTAACACACCCAGTGAAGAGCAGACTGACCCCACTCTGTCAATGTAACAATCCCAGGGAAGAGCACACTGACCTCACTCGGTCAATTACCACACCCAGTGAATAGCAGACTGACCTCACTCTTTCAATGTAACACACTCAGGGAAGAACAGACTGACCCCACTCTGTCAGTGTAACACACCCAGGGAAGAGCAGACTGACCCCACTCTGTCAATGTAACACACCCAGGGAAGAGCAGACTGACTGCAATCTGTCAATGTAACCCACCCAGGGAAGACCAGACTGACCCCACTCTGTCAATGTAACCCACGCAGGGAAGACCAGACTGACCCCACACTGTCAATGTAACCCACCCAGGTAAAAAAAAACAGACTGAATCCACACTGTCAAGGTAACACACCCAGGGAAGAGCACACTGACCTCACTCGGTCAATTACCACGCCCAGTGAATAGCAGACTGACCTCACTCTGTCAATGTAACACACCCAGGGAAGAGAAGACGGACTGCAATCTGTCAATGTAACACACCCAGGGAAGACCAGACTGACCCCACTCTGTCAATGTAACACACCCAGGGAAGACCAGACTGACCCCACAATGTCAATGTAACACACCCAGGGAAGAGCAGACTGACCCCACTCTGTCAGTGTAACACACTCAGGGAAGAGCAGACTGACCCCACTCTGTCAATGTAACACAACCAGGGAAGACCAGACTGACCCCACTCTGTCAATGTAACCAACACAGGGAAGAACAGACTGACCCCACTCTGTCAATGTAACACAAACAGGGAAGACCAGACTGACCCCACACTGTCAATGTAACACACCCAGGGCAGAGCAGACTGACCCCACTCTGTCAGTGTAACACACCCAGGGAAGACCAGACTGACCCCACTTTGTCAATGTAACACAACCAGGGAAGACCAGACTGACCCCACTCTGTCAATGTAACCCACCCAGGGTAAACAGACTGACCCCACTCTGTCAATGAAACACACCCAGGGAAGAGCAGACTGACCCACTCTGTCATTGTAACCCACCCAGGGAAGACCAGACTGACCCCACTGTGACAATGTAACCCACCCAGGGAAGAACAGACTGACCCCACACTGTCAATGTAACACACCCAGGGAAGAGGAGACTGACCCCACTCTGTCAATGTAACACACCCAGGGAAGAGCAGACAGACCCCACTCAGTCAATCTAACCCACCCAGGGAAGAGCAGACTGACCCCACTCTGTCAATGTAACACACCCAGGGAAGAGCAGACTGACCCGACTCTGGCAGTGTAACACACCCATGGAAGAGCAGACTGACCCCACTCTGTCAATGTAACACACCCAGTGAATAGCAGACTGACCTCACTCTGTCAATGTAATACACCCAGGGAAGAAGAGACTGAACCCACTCTGTCAATATAACACACCCAGAGAAGATCAGATTGACCCCACTCTATGAATGTAACATACCCAGGGAAGAGCAGACTGAGCGCAATCTGTCAATGTAACACAGCCAGGGAAGAGCAGACTGACCCCACTCTGTCAATGTAACACACCCAGGGAAGAGCAGACTGACCTCACACTGTCATTGTATCACACCCAGGGAAGAGCAGACTGACCCCACTCTGTCAATGTAACATACTCAGGGAAGAGCAGACTGACCGCAATCTGTCAATGTAACACACCCAGGTAAGAGCAGACTGACCACACTCTATCAAAGTAACACACCCAGGGAAGAATAGACAGACCCCACTCTGTCAATGTAACACACCCAGGGAAGAGCACACTGACCTCACTCGGTCAATTTCCACACCCAGTGAATAGCAGACTGACCTCACTCTGTCAATGTAACACACTCAGGGAAGAACAGACTGACCCCACTCTGTCAGTGTAACACACCCAGGGAAGAGCAGACTGACCCCACTCTGTCAATGTAACACACCCAGGGAAGAGCAGACAGACTGGAATCTGTCAATGTAACACACCCAGGGAAGACCAGACTGACCCCACTCTGTCAATGTAACACACCCAGGGAAGACCAGACTGACCCCACAATGTCAGTGTAACACACTCAGCGAAGAGCAAACTGACCCCACACTGTCAATGTTACATACCCAGGGAAGAGCAGACTGACCCCACTCTGTCAATGTAACCCACCCAGGGAAGAGCAGACTGACCCCACTCTGTCAATGTAACCCACCCAGGGAAGAGCAGACTGACATCACACTGTCAATGTAACACAACCAGGGAAGACCAGACTTACACCACTCTGTCAATGTAACCAACCCAGGGAAGACCAGACTGACCCCACTCTGTCAATGTAACACACACAGGGAAGACCAGACTGATCCCACACTGTCAATGTTACATACCCAGGGAAGAGCAGACTGACCCCACTCTGTCAATGTAACACACCCAGGGAAGAGCAGACTGACCCCACTCTGTCAATGTAACACAACCAGGGAAGACCAGACTGACCCAACTCTGTCAATGTAACCCACACAGGGAAGAACAGACTGACCCCACTCTGTCAATGTAACACACCCAGGGAAGAGCAGACTGACCCACTCTGTCATTGTAACCCACCCAGGGAAGACCAGACTGACCCCACTCTGTCAATGTAACCCACCCAGGGAAGTACAGACTGACCCCACACTGTCAATGGAACACACCCAGGGAAGACCAGACTGACCCCACAATGTCAATGTAACACACCCAGGGAAGAGCAGACTGACCCCACTCTGTCAGTGTAACACACTCAGGGAAGAGCAGACTGACCCCACTCTGTCAATGTAACACAACCAGGGAAGACCAGACTGACCCCACTCTGTCAATGTAACCAACCCAGGGAAGACCAGACTGACCCCACTCTGTCAATGTAACACAAACAGGGAAGACCAGACTGACCCCACACTGTCAAAGTAACACACCCAGGGAAGAGCAGACTGACCCCACTCTGTCAGTGTAACACACCCATGGAAGACCAGACTGACCCCCCTCTGTCAATGTAACACAACCAGGGAAGACCAGACTGACCCCACTCTGTCAATGTAACCCACCCAGGGAAGAACAGACTGACCCCACTCTGTCAATGTAACACACCCAGGGAAGAGCAGACTGACCCACTCTGTCATTGTAACCCACCCAGGGAAGACCAGACTGACCCCACTCTGTCAATGTAACCCACCCAGGGAAGAACAGACTGACCCCACACTATCAATGTAACACATCCAGGGAAGAGCAGACTGACCCCACTCTGTCAATGTAACACACCCAGGGAAGAGCAGACTGACCTCACACTGTCATTGCATCACACCCAGGGAAGATCAGACTGACCCCACTCTGTCAATGTAACACGCCCAGGGAAGAGCAGACTGACCACAGTCTGTCAATGTAACACACCCAGGAAAGAGCAGACAGACCCCACTCAGTCAACGTAACCCACCCAGGGAAGAGCAGACTGACCCCACTCTGTCAATGTAAAACACCCAGTGAAGAGCAGATTGACCCCACTCTGTCAATGTAACACACCCAGGGAAGAGCAGACTGACCACACACTGTCAATGTACCAGACCCAGGGAACAGCAGACTGACCACACTCTGTCAATGTACCACACACAGTGAAGAGCAGACTGACCCGACTCTGGCAGTGTAACACACCCATGGAAGAGCAGACTGACCCCACTCTGTCAATGTAACTCATCCAGTGAATAGCAGACTGACCTCACTCTGTCAATGTAATACACCCAGGGAAGAAGAGACTGAACCCACTCTGTCAATATAACACACCCAGAGAAGATCAGATTGACCCCACTCTATGAACGTAAAATACCAAGGGAAGAGCAGACTGAGCGCAATCTGTCAATGTAACACACCCAGGGAAGAGCAGACTGACCCCACTCTGTCAATGTAACACACCCAGGGAAGAGCAGACTGACCTCACACTGTCATTGTATCACACCCAGGGAAGATCAGACTGACCCGACTCTGTCAATGTAACACACCCAGGGAAGATCAGACTGACCCCACTCTGTCAATGTAACATACCCAGGGAAGAGCAGACTGACCGCAATCTGTCAATGTAACACACCCAGGTAAGAGCAGACTGACCACACTCTATCAAAGTAACACACCCAGGGAAGAGCACACTGACCTCACTCGGTCAATTACCACACCCAGTGAATAGCAGACTGACCTCACTCTGTCAATGTAACACACTCAGGGAAGAACAGACTGACCCCACTCTGTCAAAGTAACACACCCAGGGAAGATCAGACTGACCCCACTCTGTCAATGTAACAGACCCAGGGAAGAGCAGACTGACATCACACTGTCAATGGAACACACCCAGGGAAGTGCAGACTGACCCCACACTGTCATTGTAACCCACCCAGGGAAGACCAGACTGACCCCACTCTGTCAATGTAACCCACCCAGGGAAGATCAGACTGACCTCACTCTGTCAATGTAACACACCCAGGGAAGAACACACTGACCCCACTCAGTCAATGAATCACAACCAGCGAAGAGCAGACTGACCCCACTCTGTCATTGTAACCCACCCAGGGAAGACCAGACTGACCCCACTCTGTCAATGTAACCCACCCAGGTAAAAAAAAACAGACTGAACCCACACTGTCAATGTAACACACCCAGGGAAGAGCACACTGACCTCACTCGGTCAATTACCACACCCAGTGAATAGCAGACTGACATCACTCTGTCAATGTAACACACTCAGGGAAGAACAGACTGACCCCACTCTGTCAGTGTAACACACCCAGGGAAGAGCAGACTGACCCCACTCTGTCAATGTAACACACCCAGGGATTAGTAGACTGACTGCAATCTGTCAATGTAACACACCCAGGGAAGACCAGACTGACCCCACTCTGTCAATGTAACCCACCCAGGGAAGATCAGACTGACCTCACTCTGTCAATGTAACACACCCAGGGAAGAACACACTGACCACACTCAGTCAATGAATCACAACCTGCGAAGAGCAGACTGACCCCACTCTGTCATTGTAACCCACCCAGGGAAGACCAGACTGACCCAACACTCTCAATGTAACCCACCCAGGTTAAAAAAAAAACAGACTGAACCCACACTGTCAATGTAACACACCCAGGGAAGAGCACACTGACCTCACTCGGTCAATTACCACGCCCAGTGAATAGCAGACTGACCTCACTCTGTCAATGTAACACACTCAGGGAAGAACAGACTGACCCCACTCTGTCAGTGTAACACACCCAGGGAAGAGCAGACTGACCCCACTCTGTCAATGTAACACACCCAGGGAAGAGCAGACTGACTGCAATCTGTCAATGTAACACACCCAGGGAAGACCAGACTGACCCCACTCTGTCAATGTAACACAAACAGGGAAGACCAGACTGACCCCACAATGTCAATGTAACACACCCAGGGAAGAGCAGACTGACCCCACTCTGTCAGTGTAACACACTCAGGGAAGAGCAGACTGACCCCACTCTGTCAATGTAACACAACCAGGGAAGACCAGACTGACCCCACTCTGTCAATGTAACCAACCCAGGGTAGACCAGACTGACCCCACACTGTCAATGTAACGCAAACAGGGAAGACCAGACTGACCCCACACTGTCAATGTAACACACCCAGGGAAGAGCAGACTGACCCCACTCTGTCAGTGTAACACACCCAGGGAAGACCAGACTGACCCCCCTCTGTCAATGTAACACAACCAGGGAAGACCAGACTGACCCCACGATGTCAATGTAACCCACCCAGGGAAGATCAGACTGACCCCACTCTGTCAATGTAACACGCCCAGGGAAGACCAGACTGATCCCACACTGTCAATGTTACATACCCAGGGAAGAGCAGACTGACCCCACTCTGTCAATGTAACACACCCAGGGAAGAGCAGACTGACCCCACTCTGTCAATGTAACACAACCAGGGAAGACCAGACTGACCCAACTCTGTCAATGTAACCCACAAAGGGAAGAACAGACTGACCCCACTCTGTCAATGTAACACACCCAGGGAAGAGCAGACTGACCCACTCTGTCATTGTAACCCACCCAGGGAAGACCAGACTGACCCCACTCTGTCAATGTAACCCACCCAGGGAAGTACAGACTGACCCCACACTGTCAATGTAACACACCCAGGGAAGACCAGACTGACCCCACAATGTCAATGTAACACACCCAGGGAAGAGCAGACTGACCCCACTCTGTCAGTGTAACACACTCAGGGAAGAGCAGACTGACCCCACTCTGTCAATGTAACACAACCAGGGAAGACCAGACTGACCCCACTCTGTCAATGTAACCAACCCAGGGAAGACCAGACTGACCCCACTCTGTCAATGTAACACAAACAGGGAAGACCAGACTGACCCCACACTGTCAAAGTAACACACCCAGGGAAGAGCAGACTGACCCCACTCTGTCAGTGTAACACACCCATGGAAGACCAGACTGACCCCCCTCTGTCAATGTAACACAACCAGGGAAGACCAGACTGACCCCACACTGTCAATGTAACCCACCCAGGGAAGAACAGACTGACCCCACTCTGTCAATGTAACACACCCAGGGAAGAGCAGACTGACCCACTCTGTCATTGTAACCCACCCAGGGAAGACCAGACTGACCCCACTCTGTCAATGTAACCCACCCAGGGAAGAACAGACTGACCCCACACTATCAATGTAACACATCCAGGGAAGAGCAGACTGACCCCACTCTGTCAATGTAACACACCCAGGGAAGAGCAGACTGACCTCACACTGTCATTGCATCACACCCAGGGAAGATCAGACTGACCCCACTCTGTCAATGTAACACGCCCAGGGAAGAGCAGACTGACCACACTCTGTCAATGTAACACACCCAGGAAAGAGCAGACAGACCCCACTCAGTCAACGTAACCCACCCAGGGAAGAGCAGACTGACCCCACTCTGTCAATGTAAAACACCCAGTGAAGAGCAGATTGACCCCACTCTGTCAATGTAACACACCCAGGGAAGAGCAGACTGACCACACACTGTCAATGTACCAGACCCAGGGAACAGCAGACTGACCACACTCTGTCAATGTACCACACCCAGTGAAGAGCAGACTGACCCGACTCTGGCAGTGTAACACACCCATGGAAGAGCAGACTGACCCCACTCTGTCAATGTAACTCATCCAGTGAATAGCAGACTGACCTCACTCTGTCAATGTAATACACCCAGGGAAGAAGAGACTGAACCCACTCTGTCAATATAACACACCCAGAGAAGATCAGATTGACCCCACTCTATGAACGTAAAATACCAAGGGAAGAGCAGACTGAGCGCAATCTGTCAATGTAACACACCCAGGGAAGAGCAGACTGACCCCACTCTGTCAATGTAACACACCCAGGGAAGAGCAGACTGACCTCACACTGTCATTGTATCACACCCAGGGAAGATCAGACTGACCCGACTCTGTCAATGTAACACACCCAGGGAAGATCAGACTGACCCCACTCTGTCAATGTAACATACCCAGGGAAGAGCAGACTGACCGCAATCTGTCAATTTAACACACCCAGGTAAGAGCAGACTGACCACACTCTATCAAAGTAACACACCCAGGGAAGAGCACACTGACCTCACTCGGTCAATTACCACACCCAGTGAATAGCAGACTGACCTCACTCTGTCAATGTAACACACTCAGGGAAGAACAGACTGACCCCACTCTGTCAAAGTAACACACCCAGGGAAGATCAGACTGACCCCACTCTGTCAATGTAACAGACCCAGGGAAGAGCAGACTGACATCACACTGTCAATGGAACACACCCAGGGAAGTGCAGACTGACCCCACACTGTCATTGTAACCCACCCAGGGAAGACCAGACTGACCCCACTCTGTCAATGTAACCCACCCAGGGAAGATCAGACTGACCTCACTCTGTCAATGTAACACACCCAGGGAAGAACACACTGACCCCACTCAGTCAATGAATCACAACCAGCGAAGAGCAGACTGACCCCACTCTGTCATTGTAACCCACCCAGGGAAGACCAGACTGACCCCACTCTGTCAAT